>NC_083761.1:76551367-76581367 GCF_963514075.1 Conger conger
AGGGGGCGCCTTCTAGCACTCGCTCACGACGCCAGGCGCTTGGACATTACGTTACGTTACGTTACATTACATTACATTACATGAATGGCATTTGACAGAAGCTCTTATCCAGAGCGACGTACAGTTGATTAGACTAAGCAGGAGACAATCCTCTCCTGGAGCAATGCAGGGTTAAGGGCCTTGCTCAAGGGCCCAACGGCTGTGCGGATCTTATTGTGGCTACACCGGGATTAGAACCACCGACCCTGCGTGTCCCAGTCATTTACCTTAACCACTACGCTACAGGCCGGACGGCAGGGGCTTGGACGCCCTCTCACACTCTGTGAGGTCAGACTGCGACAACCCGTTGGATGATAACGAAGGCCAAACGGGCTCCTGACCGGGTCAGAAAAACGACACGAACGCAATACTACCTCCTGATTGGTTAACTAGATTCGAAACCTCAAGACCAAGTTCAAGGCAATCGTGCCCATATTTTTTTGAGGTGTAGGAAAAACAATCAAGGAGCCCCGCAAGCCAGTTAAAATGGGCTGGGGATGGCGTCTCACACCGAGCGAAGACAGAACGTTTTTCTTACGATTGGGGACCTACAGTGTACACCCAACCTTTAGGGACCCGATTGGTCAATCTAACAGGGCAGCTGGAAGTGAATGAGAATATGGAACTCAGGCTCGGGAAGATTCTATGCGCTCCATCCACTCATTCCTTCCCTCACGTCCTATCCTTGGCTCCGCCCAACGGAGGAGGCAAGGAAAGCGAGGTTAGGAGAGTCCTTAAAGGTGGAGGACCTCGAAGGACTTCCGGGTGAGGTGAGAACCGAGGAGACCAGGACGGATTGGAACGTGCCCTACTTGCGGAACCCTGAGGACTCGCTGGAACCCCCACAGCCAATCGGAGACACAAGGGGCATGGGTGTGGCCAATGGGATGCTGAGGAGGCTGGGAAGAGGGAGGTACTACAAGCAGTAAATGGAAACATAAGATAAGAGCTCTGTACTTAACGGGTCACTACTTAAGTCTGTGCGTTCGTCCTGTTTGAACAGGCATCAAGAGGGAAAATATGTTCATCATCACCACTCCAGATAGAGAGATACGTATAAATGCACTCTAGGTCTGAGGTCAATGAGTGCTTTGCATTGTGAGAGTAGCATGGGTTGTTACTTAACTGATGTGAAGCCAGAACACAGGAACCAAAACTAACAGCTGGATATGTGCTGAAATGAATCCGCTGATCTCAGATCTGTGGTTAACAGCTGGATCTGTGCTGAAGTGAATCCGCTGATCTCAGATCTGTGGTCAACAGCTGGATCTGTGCTGAAATGAATCCGCTGATCTGAGATCTGTTGTTACCGAACAGTTTGATCAGTGCTGAAATGAACGTGCCGATCTCAGCTCAGTTTAAGATTTTGATCGAGCTCCCTCTATGCATCCCTCTCTGTCACGGCATCCCCATGCAAAAAAACAACAACAACAACAACAACAACAACAACAACAACAAAAAACAGGAAGTCCACACCCAAGTATCTCTATGACAACCAGGTATGTTATTTAAAAAAACAACAAGAAAAAGAGCATTCTTTGACCAGCAGGACTGTAGAGTCACATGATTTTTCACGGCATGGCGGCAGTCCAACATGGACAGACACGACGGCCAATGAGCAGCATGCGTGGAATCAGAGCTGACGGCCAGGACAGCAGCGTGACCTGGAAAACCGGCTGAATTATTTAACTCTCCAGACCACCGCCATCCTCAAAACGGATGCTGCAGAGAAAGAGGGTTTTTGAATCCACGTTGTGGTTATGTGATAATATTAGGAGCGGTTAATTTTATTTTCCCCACAGTGACAGGAAGTTGGCGGCACTCGACTCCATTATTTACTCCAGGTCACTCAGCTTAGAGCTGCATGCCATGTTTTGGAATATTTCTTTTTCCCAAAATTCTGCATTCTAGAACTAGAGCTTTCCATCGCCAGTAGTGATCGTAACATCAGCGTTAGAATGTTCAGTTACAAATAGTCTAATCACACCTTTGTGACCTCACACCTTAAAGGGTTTTAAGGCAGACCAGGCGTTCTGATTGGCCGGGGCCAGGCTTAGGGAGCAGAGAGTTCTGTGCCACGCCTCCTCTACCCTTTTACACCTCTCTCTTCCCCACTCTTTCCCTCCCCTCATCCCTCTCTCCTCCTGCCTCTTCCCCCGGCTACAGTCTAATGCCCTGTGACTCCCCTAATTACTGCAATTAAGCCTGATTGCTATTAATTACCCCCACACACGCTTAAACACACACACAGACGAGCTTACACACACACAAGCACACAAACAAGCATGCGCACACATGCAGACACACACACACAAACAAGAATGTGCACACGCAGACACACAAACACACACACACACACACAAAGCCATCATAGCATTTTCCTCACTCACCCACTCCTGCCCCCCCGTTTGTGCTTTCTGTCCCCCCTGGCCCCCCCCCACGGCCCGTTCTCCATTTCGACTTCTGCAATCCCTCATGCTGTCAGTCTCCCCCCCCTCCTCTCTCTCTCTGCCGACAGACAGTATTAGCATTTTAATTGCATCAGCTCCCTCGGGAATTCAGCACTTTACACTCAGGGGGGCACAGAGGGAAAAGAGAGAAAGAGAGGAGAGAGAAAGAGCAGGTAGAAGAGAGAGAGAGGGAGGGGAAGAGAGAAAGAGAAAGAGAGAGCAGAAGGATGAGAATAAATGGAGGAGCCTGACAGCTATAGAGCAAGGAGCCAAACAGGAAATACACTAGTGAGAATGAGCCAAACAGGAAATACACTAGTGAGAATGAGCCAAACAGGAAATACACTAGTGAGAATGAGCCAAACAGGAAATACACTAGTGAGAATGAGCCAAACAGGAAATACACTAGTGAGAATGAGCCAAACAGGAAATACACTAGTGAGAATGAGCCAAACAGGAAATACACTAGTAAGAATGAGCCAAACAGGAAATACACTACTGAGAATGAGCCAAACAGGAAATACACTACTGAGAATGAGCCAAACAGGAAATACACGACTGAGAATGAGCCCAACAGGAAATACACTGAAGCTGAGCTCTTTCTTATTAATGATGTTCCACACAGTTGATTTCAGTAGACGTGTTGTTTGGCCTATGTCTCCGACTTCTCTTTTCTCATTTCTTAGCCGCATAAGACCTTGACTTTCATTGACAAAACTTTGGTCCCCGTGTCAATAAACGCCAATAACAGACCCCAAAAGCAATCAAAAGCCTAGAATCAAGGATAGATACTGAAAGCTCTCAAAAACTGTGGAGTACAGAGCCAAATCAAGAAAAAAATTGTTTGTCCCAAGACTTACGGAGCTCACTGTCTGTGTGTGTATGACATTATAATCCACATACAGTGGGCACAAGTATTACTGGCTACCCTGACTTGCAATGCACTAAAAACAATACAATTAAGAGATAAAATGCCAACATGTAAAAAATACTGTACTTCATTAGTGTTTCAATGGAACCAATCAAACATTAATTTAGGGAAAAACGAGTTTTACACCAAAATCAAAGTTTCATCATTATTGGCACCCATGGTTTAGTACTTGGTGCTTGACCAGGTTGAGGAGCACATTTAAAGGGACTTTGGACCGCTCCTCTACACAGATCCTTTACATTCTGCGGTCTGCGTTTACCAGCTGCCTTCTTGAGCTCAGCCCGCAGGTTTCTGTTCGGATTGCGGTCCGGCCGAGAAGGCCTCATAGAAACATTTCTGTGTGGATGACTTAGGTATGCTTAGGGCTATTGTCTTGTTGGAAAGTCTACAACCAAGTCTCAGCCTTGTGCTAGAGGCAACCAGATTGTCAGCCAAAATGGCCCGATACGTTGTGGAATCCATTATGCCACTGGCCTTAACCTCTGCCCCTGACCTGAATGAAGGTGCTGTTGTCAGATGACACTAAAATGAAACGTTTTGGTCAGATACAGCATCGGCATGTTTGCCATCTAAACAGAAACTGACTGTCCTCACTCGCTCACAAACTGAAGAGTCAGGAGTGACTGACTGACTGACTCGCTCATTCGCTGACTGACTGACAGATTAACACACTCACAAAATGAAGAGTCGGGACTGACTGACTCCCTCACTGACTCGCTCACACGCAGAGACTGAAGAGTCAGGAATGACTGAATGACTGACTCGCTCACACACAATCTGAAGAGTCAGGAATGACTGAATGACTCGCTTGCTGACACGCTCACACAGAAAATGAAGAGTCAGCACTGACTGACTGACTGACTGACTGACTGACTGACTGACTGACTGACTGACTGACTGACTGACTGACTGACTGACTGACTGACTGACTGACTGACTGACTGACTCCCTCACACGCTGACTCGCTCACGCTCACACACACTCACACACAGAAACTGAGGAGTCAGGGCACACCCCGGTAGCAGCAGCGATAGTTAACAGTCATATTGTTGCCGTGGCGATGCCAGCTCTCCCTGGCACCGTTGGGCTCCCCCCTCTGCCCCCCCTCCCCATTTTAATTAACACCGCCTCTTAAGGAGTGCTTAAAGACCTTGTGAAAAATGAACACTCATTTGAGAGGTCATTAATTTGCACAGTTATGCAAATTAGGTGGCAATTAAGCCGTAGTTCCGAGGAGCCGCTCCCATTTATAACGATTGAACGAGGAAGATGACAGAACCAAAACAGAGACTGCACAGGGCTCTAGAAACAGTGTACTAGTGTACTACAACACACACCTACTGTCCTGTTCTCCAGTACAGCACACACACACTGTCCTGTTCTACAGTACAGCACACACCTACCGTCCTGTTCTAGTGTAGTACACACCTACTGCCCTGTTCTACAGTATAGTACACACATACTGTCCTGTTCTAGTGTAGTACACACCTACTGCCCTGTTCTACAGTATAGTACACACCTAGTGCCCTGTTCTACAGTATAGTACACACATACTGCCCTGTTCTACAGTACAACACACATACTGCCCTGTTCTACAGTACAGCACACACATGCTGCCCTGTTCTACATTGTAGTACAGACATACTGCCCTGTTCTACAGTACAACACACACCTACTGCCCTGTTCTAGTGTAGTTCACACCTACTGCCCTGTTCTACAGTATAGTACACACCTACTGCCCTGTTCTACAGCATAATACACACCTACTGCCCTGTTCTACATTGTAGTACACACATTCTGCCCTGTTCTACATTGTAGTACACACCTACTGCCCTGTTCTACAGTACAACACACATACTGCCGTGTTCTACAGTACAGCACACACATACTGCCCTGTTCTACAGTATAGTACACACATACTGCCCTGTTCTACAGTATAGTACACACATACTGCCCTGTTCTACAGTACAGCACACACCCACTGTCCTGTTCTACAGTATAGTACACATATACTGCCCTGTTATACATTGTAGTACACACATACTGCCCTGTTCTACAGTACAACACACACATACTGCCCTGTTCTACAGTATAGTACACACCTACTGTCCTGTTCTACAGTATAGCACATAGTGTGTGTGTGTGTGTGTGTGTGTGTTTGGGGGGGGGAGTGGGGTTCGTGTGTATGTGTATGCATATGTAAGTATGTTTGGGGGAGAGAGTGTTGGATGAGTGTTTGTGAGCGTGTGTGTGTGTGTGTTTGGGGTGTGTGTGCATGTGTAGGTGGGTTTGGGAGAGTGGGTGTTTGGGGTGTGTATATGTAAGTGTGTTTGGGGGTGTGTGTGTGTGTGTGTGTGTGTGTGTGTGTGTGTTTGGGAGAGGGGGTGTTTGGTGTGTGTGTGTGTTGGGGGTGTGCATGTGTAGGAGTGTTTGGGAGAGGGGGTGTTTGGTGTGTGTGTGTGTGTGTGTGTTTGTTTGAGGCGTGTATATGTAAGTATGTTTGGGTGTGTGTGTGTATTTGGGGGAGAAGGTGCTGGGTGTGTGTGTGTGTGTGTGCGCATATGTAAGTATGTTTGGGACAGTGGGTGTTTGGTGTGTGTGTGTGTGTTTGGGTGTGTGTGTGTTTGGGGGAGAGGGTGCTGGGTGTGTGTGTGTGTGTTTGGTGTGTGCATATGTAAGTATGTTTTGGAGAGGGGGTGTTGGGTGTGTGTGTGTGTGTGCATATGTAAGTGTGTTTGGGAGAGTGGGTGTTGGGTGTGTGTGTGTGTGTGTGTGTGCATATGTAAGTGTGTTTGGAGGAGTGTTAGGGTTACGGTTAGTGTTTGTGCGTGTGTGTGTTTGGGGGAGTGGGTGTTGGGTGTGTGTGTGTGTGTGTGTGTGTGTGTGTGTGTGCATATGTAAGTATGTTTGGAGGAGAGGGTGTTTATTTTTTGTTTAGTGTGTGTGTTTGTGTTTGTGCGTGTGTGTTTGGGGGAGTGGGTGTTGGGTGTGTGTGTGTGTGTGTGTGTGTGTGTGTGTGTGTGCATATGTAAGTATGTTTGGAGAAGAGGGTGTTTGGTGTGTATATATGTGCGTGTTGGGGGGGGGGGGGGGGAGTGTATATAAGTGTGTGTTTGGAGGAGTGTTTGGTGTATGTGTGTGTGTGTGTGTGTGTGTGTTTGGGGGAGTGGGGGGATTGTTTTGATTGCCTCTCCTTGCTGGCACGGCACCAGGTCTGAGGAGAGAGCAGAACAGTTGGGGAGAGAGAGTGGATGTAGAGCCAGCTCCCATTAGTTTTAATTAATCCTTAATTAGTCTGGATTACGAGTTTGGGCTCTCAGAGCACCAACCGACACCCCCCCCCCCCCCCCCCCTTCCTCTCTCACACTCGCGCACACACACACACACACACACACACACACACACCACACAAACACAATCCAACAGAGGCCACATTTACATAGTTTTAATTAAGGAGATGGGGTCTTCCTTAACGAGCAACAAGCTGGCCCAGGGAGAGAGGGGGGAGAGAGGGTGAGGGAGGGAGCAAGACACGGAGCAAAAGACAGAGTGTGAGAAGAGCGAGCGAGAATGAGAATGAGTGAAAGAGAGAGCAAAACGGAACATGACAAAGGAATGAAAAGAACGGGGAAAAACATTTTTTTACCCAAAATAAAAAAAATGTAAAATTAATGAGCATTTTTCTCATGGTAAAGAATAAATCTCCCAACAATAAAATCCAAATGTCTCCACACACAAAGAGATGGGAGGGCACTAATGACTGACAAGCACCTGGCCCAATCACTGCAGGCATTTGGTAATAATTAGTGAGTGATAAATTAAAGTGAGACTCTCATTGACAAGAGAGAGGGTCTGCCAAAGTGGAGGTTTCTCATCCTCACCACCGATAGATTTTTAGGATGAAATAACACCCAAAAATGAAATTTATAGTTTGTGAAACAAAATGTTTGCATCACCACAAACTAAACTAATTGATTTTAAATAACTCTCATAACTACTCCACATGTAAGGGCTCTTCGCTGAATACCAATAATGACTGAGAAATTTTTTATTTTTTTATTACACTTACAACAAGCCAATCCACACACAAAAACATGCCTTAACAGATACCAGACCATGGGGTCCATCCAAAAACTGGAACAGAGCCTTAACAGATACCAGACCATGGGGCCCATCCACACACTGTAACAGAGTCTTAACAGATACCAGACCATGGGGCCCATCCACACACTGGAGCAGAGCCTTAACAGATACCAGACCATGGGGCCCATCCACACACTGGAGCAGAGCCTTAAAAGATACCAGACCATGGGGCCCATCCACACACTGGAACAGAGCCTTAACAGATACCAGACCATGGGGCCCATCCACACACTGGAACAGAGCCTTAACAGATACCACACCATGGGGCCCATCCACACACTGGAACAGAGCCTTAACAGATACCAGACCATGGGGCCCATCCACACACTGGAACAGAATTGTATTAGTGCTAAACTTATTAAACACCCCTGTGCAATTATATGTATATGGCAATTACAAAACAATTAGCTCTGAAAGCAATTCCTCAGCACTGTAATGGACACAAATTCTTTTTCAAAAACTTCCAACAGGAAACTGCCTAGAACACAGAATCAAAGGATTCCAGAATTTTCCCACCCAGGTCTGCCCGCAAGACGGGGTTGGAACAGACTATGATTTAACCACTAAAACCAGGACTATTAAAGCTGAACATTTTTTATTCAATGCACATTATTTATTTACATGCCGAGTTGGAGCTCACAGCGACACTTTGACCACACGTACAAGTGTGAACACCAACTGCCACAACCCAAAGCAGCACCCCCCCACACACTAGGAGTCGCTTTCCTCTCCCGATGGTGATAACGAGAGAAGCAGAAGGTTTCCTGAGCCACTGGGGTGCCACTGGGTTGCCACCAACACGAAAGGCTCACTTTCACAAGCCAGATAAATAAATAAGCACATTTAAGACCGCAGCCCACACCAGACTAGGCCAGAGCAGGGGCTACGGGTGACTGCGCTCCCCCAGTCAGAGAGCTTGTGTCGGGGGGAGGGGGGGAGGCTGTCAGGGCCAGAGGTCTGGAAGATATCAGCCGTCTGCCACTCCAGAGTAGGGAAATGGACAGAGTAATTACTGTCGCTCCTGCACCCTCATCAATCAAGGCTCTCCCTCTTTCTTACTCTCCTCCTCTCACCCTTTATCTTTCGCTCCTGCTCTCTCTCATTCTCCCTTTCCTTTATTCTTTCACTCTTTTGCTTTCTCTTTACTTTCACTTCCTTCCTCTGGCTGTTTCTTTTCTCCTTCTCTTCTGCTTTCTGCCCTGACTGGAGGGCTGCTGTTCTGCTTGTACGCAGTATATTCACCAGCAAACTAGCCCCACTGAAACAGTCCCCTGCTCACTCTTAAGTCTCCAGTGTAGCCCTTCCTAGCCTAGCATAGCATAGCATAGCATAACACAATGGCAAGAACAGGCCATTCAGCCCAGAAATGCTCGCCTTCTCCTACCACTAAAGTGTACCTCACGCTTACGTTAGGCAAGAGCTAGACGGTATCTAACACCGTATCAGGCCTGGTCTTGGGAAAACCCTCCAGAGCTCCGGCCTCCAGTACGAGGAGCCCACGGTTGAATATTCCCAAGCCCGACGGTTCCAGGCGCCGCTGGGAAAACGCCGGGCGTTCCCGGGAGCCGCCATCGCTCTCCTGTCACAGCGCCGCGCGCGCTAACGGGCTCTGGCGGGAAAAGGTCACGCGCTGACATTATTAGGCCAACTAATTTATGCAGCTATCCTTATTTTAACTATTCTTTTGCATAAGGGTGAGTGGCCACAACTCAAACTGGCGCCTATCTTAATTTCTCTGCCAGCTAACAAGCAGTCTGAGCACTCGCACGAGTGACTGAATAAACGAGTGTGCGAACACTCCATCCTCTACGGAGGCTCAGTCCGATGGCCGAAACCGCAAACCGTCAAACTAAGGGTTTGAGTTTGTTCATCCAACACCGATTTTGACTGCGATGCATGTCAAAACACGCAATTTTCCACTATGTGTAGATTGAATAGTAACAGCCGTATGATGGTCAACTTGGCTAATTGTTCTCTCGGTATTTGGCAGCCATGTTTGTCCGCAATAAGCTAGACTGGTGGCCAACGTAAAGAAATGTGAATGCCCTTTAAAATCAGCGAAAGAAGTCGCCGTTGAATGCATTCAACCTGGTCATACTAAACCAGACTACAGGCCTCCGATCATGCATGAACAGACAGGTTAATGCAAACACACGCGCGTGCACACATGCAAACACAAGCGTGTGCACACGCGCGCACACACACACACACACATTTTGCCCAGAGCAAGTGTATCCTTCATCTTCACAAAAAAAACTAAACATTTGTGCCTGCCCCCCCCCCCCCCCCCCACCTCCCCCTCACCGCTCTCTCCCTCCCTCCCTCCCTCCGCCATTCCCTCCTTCCCACCCCCCTGGTTTCAGCTCATAAATAAATTGCGAGGTTTTCAAGCCCTATAGAAATTTATGAGCAACTTCGGCTAAAAATGAATAAAAACTGATAATTAAATGTTTCAAACGGAGCCTGAGAAATGGCTCAATTAAGCCCGAGTGACACAGAAGACGACTTCAAGCCCTGATGCTGCAGTTCACAAGGGGAAATCACTGATCTGGGATCAGCCCGTAGAATGAACTGATACTACAGTTCACAGGAGGGGAAGTCACTGATCTGGGATCAGCAGGTAGACAGAACTGATACTACAGTTCCCTGGGGGGGAAACACTGATATGAGGTCAGCCTACAGACCCAGTAGACAGAAATGATACGACAGTTAACAGGGGGAAATCACTGATCTGGGATCAGCAGGTAGACAGAACTGATACTACAGTTCACTGGGGGGAAAACACTGATCTGGGATCAGCAGCACAGTCCCCCGGTTCGGACTGGGCTAAGAAAGAAAAGAGAAATTGATGAGAAACAGGAGGAGAGAAATGGAGGAAGAGGAATGCCGAGAGAGGAGTGAAACTGAGAGAGGGAAGAGAGTGACAGGGAGAGGAAGATCAGAGGAGGATGAATAAAAGACAGAGTGAAGGGAGACAGCAGACAAAGACACTGATAGAACAGGGCAGGAGGGAACAGGAACGGTGGGCCCCGGCGAACACTCGTTCGATTGTGCGCATCTTGGCAAAACTAGAATATCTTTGTCATGCCAATAGGGCTATTTTTACTGCGAACCACTAGAGTGGGAGAGACTGGTGGGGGGGCCACAGGGAAACTGGAGGGAGGGAGGGGGAGAGAGGGGAGAGAATTGTCTTTCAACTTTCCCTTTCAGAGCTCTTAGAACATTCTTTCGCTTTTTTTTTCTTCTTTAATTCCATTAAAGAATCCAAAGCACACAAATTACACAATCCCACCCTCGAAAAAAAGGTTGTGTTGAAACTGAGAAAAGGACAGAGCGATAGAGAGAGAGAAAGAGAGAGAGAGAGAGAGAGAGAGAGAGAGAGAGAGAGAAGGCAGAACATTTTCCTTAACAATGAAAACAATCCGGCAAACTGCACTGGGAGGAATTTTCTGCCCCCTCCCCCACTCTCCCCTCCCCCAGCACACACATTACCATATCAAAGCACAGAGTTCAGTACGCTCTCCTCTTTCAAGAGCCAGAGAGAGGGGGAGAGGGAGGGAGGGAGAGAGGGGGAGAGAGAGGAGAGGGTAGGAGGGAGAGAAAGAGAGAGAGAGGGAGGGAGGGAGGTAGGGAGAGAGAAAGATTGAGAGAAGGAGGGGGAGAGAGGGAGGAAGAGAGAGAGGGAAGGAGAGGGAGAAACTACATTCCACTCTGCTGCTCTCACTGTGTGTGTGTGTGTGTGTTGCATATGAGCATGCATAGAGGTGAAGGCATGCACACACACACGCTCTAGTCTGGTCTCCCAGCACCAGGAGGACATTAGGTAAATAAGACAGCCGGTTGCCCAGGCAACAGAACCCCCACCCCCCGCCCCAATTCAGCCTCCCCTTTGCTCTCTGCCAATAGGGGATAAGCCAGAAGGGGTGATTGACAGGTCGCCCTGACCGCCAGAAATGGATTCCTCTTACACTCTGTGCGTGCATGTGTGTGTGTGTGAGAGAGAGAGAGAGAGAGAGAGAGAGAGCGAGAGAGAGAGAGAAGGAGAACAGGAGTGTGTGTAAAACAGAAAGCAAGGAGACACGAGCAAAAGAAGGGTTTGAGCAGGAGTCTGGGGAACAACTGAGCCTCAGCAGAACATACTGATGCTAGTGTATGAGTGCACCCCTACACTACACACACACTACACCTACACTACACACACCACACCTACCCAACACACACACTACACCTACACTACACCTACCCAACACACACTACACCTACACTACCCAACACACACACTATACCTACCTAACACACCATATCTATACCTACACTACACACACTACACCAACACTCACACACTACACCTACACTACCCAACACACACACTACACCTACACTACCCAACGCACACACTATACCTACCTAACACACCATATCTATACCTACACTACACACACTACACCAACACTACCCAACACACACACACTACACCTACACTACCCAACACAAACACTACACCTACACAACCCAACACACACTACACCTACACTACCCAACACACACTATACCTACACTACCCAACACACACTATACCTACACTACCCAACACACACTATACCTACAATACCCAACACACACACTATACCTACACTACCTAACTCACACACTACACCTACACTACCCAACACACACATGGCAGTGAAAAGGGCTCAAAAGGCCCTTTGATTGACAGATGGGTTTGTTTTCATTATGGGAGATTTTGGGTCGGAGCTGTTTAGCTACTAGTTAATACATCAAACCGATGCCAGTGGAGGATGGGCATGCCCCTATAGCCGGGATTTCTCAAGATTTCTTCCCATCAGGGAGTTTTTTTCTCACCACTGTTTGAGGGTTTTTCTCCCCTAAGGGTGTTGTTTACCTCATATCCTATAGGGAGGCTTAGGGCTTATTCCCTTCTGTGTTATCTGTAAAATGTCTTTGTGACATTCTTCTGCGAAAAAGCGCTACACAAAACCGGTTAAGGCTAGAGCACCCTGCTGGTTCCAGCCCAGGGTAGGATGAGGCTCACCTGTTTTCTCCTTGATCTCACACAGGACGCTGAAGAGGGCCGGTTTCATTCTGTGGCAGTTCAGGGCGTGCTTCCTATCCCAGAGAGAAAGAGAGAGAGAGAGAGAGAGAGAGAGAGATGGAGAGAGTGCGAGTGAATCCCAAATACAGGAGGGCCCATGAAAAATCACCAGTGAGCTCAGCTGCCGATCCATCGCAGACGGGAGAAATATGCCACTCAAGTTTTTAAAATTTAATTTCAATTTAAAATGAGCCAGCAGCGTTCCTGGGCTTTACATTCCAGTGGCAGCACGCTCAGAGGTTCGGAGAGCAGAGACAACCACTAAAGGCCACACCGAATCGCTTCTTCATCCAGCGGCCAACAGTCATTCTGCAGTTTTCTCACAGTGGACCTGTAGGCCTTCACGAACAGCGTCTCACGCTCTCGAACCGGTTTGAACCGCATTACAACCCATTAGTTACCATAGCGATTTCAAACCGGGCAGCTGTCCAAAATGGGCGAATTTGACTGGCTCCTGAAAAATGGTTTGGATGAAATGCACCTTTGGCTTTCACCTCTGAATAAACATTCTTCCCACTAGAGGTTTTGCTGTGATTTGATTTTTGCGGTTCCCCCCATGGTTCAGAAATGGGAGTAAGGTTAATAGGAGTTTGTGAAAGCGGTTAGTTTGCACGTTACCGGAGCACAGCGAAAGACTCAAGGCTCCTTCGGGTGGGCTACAATTTCAGCGCACGCTAACGGAAGTTTAACAATAATCAGTCACCGTCCGACATTATGGGACACAACATAAAGCAAGAACGCAAGCTCATCACCTGTTCATGAGCCCACCTGCGTGTGTCCAAAACTGCCCTGAGTGACACACTGCGGTTTCTCCTCACGCAAGCAGCCCAAAGGGCTAACGTAAAAACGCTCGAGCGAGCGTGTGAAAAATCGAAGGCTTCGCATCCTCACAAGAAAAACCAAGTCAACTTATGATTATTCCAGTTTCACACCACTTGACTAGACACGAGGCGGACGGAGACATTGCAGAACCTGATGCTAATTGGATGGTGCAATGGTCCTTTCATCAATGGAGTTGAACTGAAGTTTGTTCAGTTCAACTCAATTAAAATTCAACGAGCACAGAGCTTTTCACTGACAGTCACAAAGTCACAAAGACAGTTGACAGGAAAATAAGAGAAATTACCTGCCTGAACACCAGGACTATCCCAGTCTGGAAGAGAAAACAGCCAGAAAACGGCTAGAAAAGGCGGCCCAGGTGAGGGTAGTCTTTCTTACTGCACATGTCAACAGTGACTACAGGGGCACTAGTCCCGATTTGGAGGGGGCGATTCTTCTACCAACAGCCTATTTTGCCAGTATTAAAGACCAGCCAATCAGATGTGGAGTTTGGAGGTTCTCCCTGTGCCTGCGTGGGTTTCCTCTGGGTAACCTGGTACACCGGTTTCCTCCCACAGTCCAAAGACATGCAAGTTTGGCTACTTGGGGGAGTCATTACCAGGGGCATTTGTTGTAAAAGAGCATGCGTGCTCAGTCAACCTACCCTGCATATACAGTATAAATGGTAATTGGTAAATGGCAGGCATTTATATATCGCCTTTATCCAAACCGCTGTACAATTGATGCTTATCATACACCCATTCTTACACACACTCACACACCAACGGCGATTGGCTGCCATGCAAGGCACCAACCAGCTCGTCAGGAGCATTTAGGGGTTAAGTGTCTTGCTCAGGGTCAATAAATGACACCAGTCCACCGATAAGATTCCTCAGGTGGACAGTCCTATAGGCTCGGAACACTTAACACCTAACACAGCTATTAAATAAAGGCGGGGGGTAACGGACTCTGGATCAGTGCTTCGAGGAACTGGCCCTGTCCGCACAGTTCAGAGACATTCCGACTACATGGGCCGGCACTGTAATTCAGAGCGATTTACAGATTACATTTTTACCTACAATCCATTTATACAGCCTGATATTTTACCGAAGCAATTGAGTTTAAGTGCCGTTCTCAAGGGTACGACCGCAGGCACCGGGGCCGACAGCGGAACCCACGGCCTGAGTTATCGGGCCCCGGGTCCCAGCCCACCCCCGGGAGTCACCCCCAGAGGGTTCGCTGACACCCCCCCCCCCCCTGCCACCCAGGACTCCAACGCAGCCGTGCAGTCCTTCTGATGACCAAAGGTATCAAGGTTTTCACACGTCAGCGGTCTAAGGCAGGGGCGTCAAACTGAATTCCCAGGGGGCCGCAGCGTCTGCAGGTTTTTGGGGTTTCCTTACAATCAGTTGTCAATTAAGGCCTTGTGTGGATTCTTTAGCCAATCGATGACTTGAATGAACCACAGGTGCCGAGAACATCCCAAAAACCAGCAGACACTGTGGCCCTAGATTCCCTTGCCCCTTCGATGTCAGCTGACTGCAGATTCTCCATTACCCCTGAAACTTAAAAATGTTGTCTAATAAATATATAATAAAGTGCTCGCTAAGTATATATTCAAAAAGTGTTTTATGAATTCTCAGCGATATGCAGGAAATCTCAGTGGCCTCTAATACTGCATCAGACACTGAGCACTGGAAATACAGTCACTGCGGGAGCAAAATCTAAAACTGAAAGTCATAATTTAAATACAGTCACTACGAAAAGGTATGAACTGTGTGCATCATCGAGCTGAGAACATCAAAAGACAATGGAAAATATGGGATTTATATCTTGGCGGAAATTGGGCAGGACAGTGGTTTTCCTTCCAAAAAGTGTCGGGCATAAAGAAACAATGAGGGCAGGCTGAAAGATATGGGGGTCACACAGACGTTAGAGGATCTGCTCGGAAACCTGACCAAAAAAAAATAAAAATATAAGAAAATACTTTTCTTTGTGCAGTGCAGCAGATGAATTTAATTACAGTGCCAAAATGTGAGTTTGGGGAGGGGGGGGGGGGGGGGGGGCTTGGTTTCAGGACAAGGGTCCTGTTGGTACCTTGCGTATCAGGACTTACAGAATTACCCAATATGACAACTGTGGTTGGGTTAAAAAAAGGATACGCCTGCATCCTGCGTTATAGTGACTGGTTTCAGGCACACAGCAAGCTCTCGGTGGGAAAACATTGAGCGTGCGCAAGCATGGTATCAGCATCAGGCTTTTAATCGGTGAGATGAGGGTCCGAGGCCCTTTTGGGGTGAAGAATTTCGCCTCATTTACACGCCCGAATCCCAGGTAAAGGGAGGGTGGAAAAGCAGCAGTTCTCGGCCCTTGAGGGCCCGGGAGTGGCTGATCTCTGAGCTACAGAATAACCTGCCCGCGTCTCCCACCTATAACGCCATGCAGGGGACCTGCAGCTGAAGGACAGCAACGGTGTCACATACAGCTACACACACACACACACAATCACACACGCTGCACTCACACACATCCTGCACACACAATCACACACACACACACACACACACACACACACACATGCTGCACACACAATCACACAATCGCACACGCTGCACTCACACACACACACACTGCACTCACACACACACACACACACAATCACACGCTACACTCACACACACATAATCACACACACACACACACACATGCTGCACTCACACACAATCACACACGCTGCACTCACACACACACACAATCACACACATCCTGCACACACAATCACACATGCTGCACACACACACAATCACACACACACACACAATCACACACGCTGTACTCACACACACACAGACGCTGCACTCACACATATCCTGCACACACAATCACACACACACTGCACACACACACACACAATCACACGCTGCACTCACACACGCTGCACTCACACACATCCTGCACACACAATCACACACACACACACACACACACACACAATCACACGCTGCACTCACACACATCCTGCACACACAATCACACACACACAATCACACAGACAAAATCACACATGCTGCACTCACACACAATCACACACGCTGCACACACCATCACACACTCACACACTGACACAATCACTCCACATGCTGCACACACACACAATCACACACACACACACACACACACACACACAATCACACACTCACACATGCTGCACACACACAAGCTGAATACACACACAATCACACACGCTGCACTCACACACATCCTGCACACACACACACAGGCTGCACACACGCTGCGCACACACACACACACACACACACACACACACACACACACACTCACACTCGTGGTAACCTTCGTTGCCGAGGCTGCAATCTCCCCGAGCTGTCCCCAACGCCCTGATCTCCAGGGTAAAGGATCAAACTGAATGAGTTTAACCTGCGGATCAGGGTGTGCAGTGAGCTGAAGGACTGGCCGGAGTGAGGATCAGGGTGTGCAGTGCACTGTAGGACTGACCGGAGTGAGGATCAGGGTGTGCAGTGCAGTGTAGGACTGACCGGAGTGAGGATCAGGGTGTGCAGTGCACTGAAGGACTGACCGGAGTGAGGATCAGGGTGTGCAGTGCACTGAAGGACTGACCGGAGTGAGGATCAGGGTGTGCAGTGCAGTGTAGGACTGACCGGAGTGAGGATCAGGGTGTGCAGTGCAGTGTAGGACTGACCGGAGTGAGGATCAGGGTGTGCAGTGCACTGAAGGACTGACCGGAGTGAGGATCAGGGTGTGCAGTGCACTGAAGGACTGACCGGAGTGAGGATCAGGGTGTGCAGTGCAGTGAAGGACCGGAGTGAGGATCAGGGTGTGCAGTGCACTGGAGGACTGACCGGAGTGAGGATCAGGGTGTGCAGTGCACTGAAGGACTGACCGGAGTGAGGATCAGGGTGTGCAGTGCACTGAAGGACTGACCGGAGTGAGGATCAGGGTGTGCAGTGCAGTGAAGGACCGGAGTGAGGATCAGGGTGTGCAGTGCACTGGAGGACTGACCGGAGTGAGGATCAGGGTGTGCAGTGCACTGAAGGACTGACCGGAGTGAGGATCAGGGTGTGCAGTGCACTGGAGGACTGACCGGAGTGAGGATCAGGGTGTGCAGTGCACTGAAGGACTGACCGGAGTGAGGATCAGGGTGTGCAGTGCACTGAAGGACTGACCGGAGTGAGGATCAGGGTGTGCAGTGCACTGAAGGACTGACCGGAGTGAGGATCAGGGTGTGCAGTGCACTGAAGGACTGACCGGAGTGAGGATCAGGGGGTGCAGTGCAGTGAAGGACCGAAGTGCACTCGTGCGATCGTGGCTCAGTGGTTACCAAACTATTTTGGTTGTGATTTGATAACTATTTCACTTTGCTTTTGGAGTATACTTTGTCTACTCTTTCATCACTCACTGCACCTGCCCTGTGCTCACCACGGCTACACGGCTACACGCAGAATCTGAGTGACCATCGCTACTCACAGAATCTGAGTGACCACGGCTACTCACCGAATCTGAGTCACCATGGCTACTCACAGAATCTGAGTCACCATGGCTACTCACTGAATCTGAGTCACCATGGCTACTCCCAGAATCTGAGTCACCATGGCTACTCACAGAATCTGAGTCACCATGGCTACTCACTGAATCTGAGTCACCATGGCTACTCCCCGAATCTGAGTCACCATGGCTACTCACTGAATCTGAGTCACCATGGCTACTCCCCGAATCTGAGTCACCATGGCTACTCACTGAATCTGAGTCACCATGGCTACTCACTGAATCTGAGTGACCACGGCTACAAGCAGAATCTGAGTGACCATGGCTACTCACTGAATCTGAGTGACCACGGCTGCATGGTCCTTCGGAGCCACCGAGGCTACGCGACGGATCTGGCCAGAGGCAGCAGGGTTAAGCACCCGCGCTCTTCCCACAGACGAGCCCTGCGTCGTAAAACAGCAGCTCCCAGCCAGGACCTCGTTTTTAACAAGTCAGCCGCAGGCCGTGATGTAAGGCGGGAGATAAACCTCCTGCTCTCCCCAGTGCAGCACGGAGGCGACGCGCCCATAAAATGTTGGCCGACTGAAAGAAAAGGAAAACACAATCCTACGTGGAGCAGCAGTGGAGCGAGCCAGAGATTCCTCCAGGAAGGAAGGGAAGAACGGAGGAGGAGGAGGAGGAGGAGGAGAGAGTGAGAGAACACCATGGATCGGGTTTCGGTCTGGCAAATGACACGTATCAGTTCAGACCGGTTCCACAGTAATAACAGCGCGGTAAATGGTGTTAATCTGGTCCAATACTGGAACCAGCTAGTTCTACCCTGACCAGGCCAGTTCACTTTCATTCCACAACACAAATGATGCAGGGTTCTGTGCAATGGGTTAAATTCTAGCTGACCTTGTTGGCCGGAGCATTGCTATGGTTACATGCTTGTGTGGGCTAAGCCTAAACCAAGAGCGTGTTCTTGGGATCCGGAGCACGCATTGCACAAACTGTGCCAGATTCCCTGTCCCATCACAGTGCCCACCTTCGATTTAGGTGTCCAGTCACAGAGTATGAAAACAACAGGAAGGGAAGGAGGGGGGAAAGGGACAAAGCCCCAGGCAAAGAGCCAATCAGGAGCGAAGCTCCAGGCTAAGAGCGAATCAGGTGCGAAGCTCCAGGCTAAGAGCCAATCAGGTGCAAAGCTCCAGGCTAAGAGCCAATCAGGTGCAAAGCTCCAGGCTAAGAGCCAATCAGGTGCAAAGCTCCAGGCTAAGAGCCAATCAGGGACAAAGCCCCAGGCTAAGAGCCAATCAGGGACAAAGCCCCAGGCTAAGAGCCAATCAGGGACAAAGCCCCAGGCTAAGAGCCAATCAGGGACAAAGCCCCAGGCTAAGAGCCAATCAGGGACAAAGCCACAGGCTAAGAGCCAATCAGGGACAAAGCCCCAGGCTAAGAGCCAATCAGGGACAAAGCTCCAGGCTAAGAGCCAATCAGGTGCAAAGGTCCAGGCTAAGAGCCAATCAGGGGCAAAGCCCCAGGCTAAGAGCCAATCAGGGACAAAGCCCCAGGCTAAGAGCCAATCAGGGACAAAGCCCCAGGCTAAGAGCCAATCAGGGACAAAGCCCCAGGCTAAGAGCCAATCAGGGACAAAGCCCCAGGCTAAGAGCCAATCAGGGACAAAGCCCCAGGCTAAGAGCCAATCAGGGACAAAGCCCCAGGCTAAGAGCCAATCAGGGGCAAAGCCCCAGGCTAATAGTCAATCAGGGGCAAAGCCCCAGACTAATAGTCAATCAGGGGCAAAGCCCCAGACTAATAGCCAATCAGGGGCAAAGCCTCAGGCTAAGAGCCAATCAGGAGCGAACAGGGTGAATGCGATGAGCAGCCGGGCGGGGGGTGATGGAGAGGTGATGGAGGGGGGGGGGTGGGGAGGGAGGGGGCTTCATGCGGTCCTTACTGACCTGTACTGGAAGTTGAGTGGCAGGGCCCCCTCGGCGCCCCCCCCTGCGCCCCCTCCCTCTGCGGGCTCGTCAGCTCCGGCCCAGCGCGCCGGCGCCTCCTCTGGCCAGCATCTGAACACACAGCAACAGGGGAGAGGGTGAGGGGACGGGGCGCATACACACACACACACAGACACACATATATATACATACACACACACGCACCGCCATCACCATCAGCGTCCAACGTGACCCCCCCCCGCTTCACACTCCAAACCCAGCCCCATGACACATCGCTCTCGCTGGAGCTCTTCTGATTGGCCGTGCTGCAACACGACATCACCAGCGTCATGGAGACGCGCAAGAAAACCGACCCTGACCACACGGTCCCTCAGGCCTGCACGCCACCCCCGCCCCCGGGATGCGGGGCAGGCCGCCTCCACACCTGACTCCCAGGTAGAGGGGGAGCCGAAAACCAGCAGTTCGAGGCTCTCGAGGACCAATGGAGTAACAGGGACAGCAGCCAATCGCACAGCATTAGGTCACATGTGCCACGTTTGCCCGATACAGGCCAGTGAGTGCCACATGACCAGTGTCCTGTTCAGAGAAAATCACTGCAAATACAACAAGCCCTTGTGCTGCACCCTCATTTCATATTGTCAGGAAAAAACCCAAGTGAGGTTGTGTTTTGGGCTATTTTCAGAACGTCAGAGCCGTCAGAGGACCCAGAAACACCAGGACATGAACGCATTTCACAACATCCTACAGGGAGTGACGGACCCTGCTGAAGACCCTATTCAAAGAGTGTGTTAAAATAGACTTTGCAATGCTCGTCATATCTGTTCAAAATGCCTAACTACAAAGTACCTTTCAAAAGACAGCAATAAATAAAAATAAAATAAAAAAATAAGAAAAATAATTGTGAATATTATAATCTCATTTAATATGGTCATATGCAATTCCCGATTCTGTCCTGTGGTTTTGTTGAAACGGTCTTCTTCAGGTGACCAGGTGGCAAAAATAAATAGTGTAGTGGTTAAGATAAATGACCAGGACACACAAGGTCAGTGGCCACCATAAGATCCGCACAACCGTTGGGCCCTTGAGCAAGGCCCTTAACCCTGCATTGCTCCAGGGGAGGATTGTCTCCTGCTTAGTCTTATCAACTGTACGTCGCTCTGTCAAATGCCAATAACGTAATGTAATGTAAAATTGTTATTAGACGCAGGACTAGTAGTAGCACCAGTAGTAGTAAAAGATTAATCTAATAATCCAGCTCATCACAAGGAGACCTAAGAATTTACCCTTAATCCGTCAAATTTAAAATTAGTAACCCTTTCATAAAGTGAATGTTCTTCATAACAACATTTTTCCTAATGCTATATATCCTGTAACTGCTTCATAGCGAGTGTAATAACATTTCTGCTTCTGAGTACCTTTAATATTGTAGGACGAGCAATAACTGCACACCTCATTTAAATAGATCCACGACTCCTCCCCTCCCACTGAGACAGTGCCATGTTCAACCCAGCAGCTCGGACCGAGGACTCAAAATCCGCTGCAAAATCTCAACCATCCACCTCAAGAGTTTGTGAACAAAACCCCAGAATGCATTAATGTATTAATGTACTCAGCAGTCTGCTAAAACTACATCAGCCATATAAATCAGACGTATACATCAGAAACAGAATGTCAATTTTGTCTTGGAGTGGTCGCACAGAACTTCCAATACGTTTCAGCATCTCATAGAAATATGAATAAAAATAACCAGCTTGTAGCACCTTCATTGTGTAAGCGTCAATTGCACCGTATTCAACCATCAGAGCTGAAAAGGATTCTCTTTCAGGAATTACAGATCCAGTGTGGTTCAGTCTTGTACAAGTCGCTTGCTTGAATGCTGATGTCAGGCAAAAACATGCCCACTTGCCATCGTATCACGGTTTTTTTTCTGAAAACACAACTGACAAAATCGGTTTGTTTCTGAATGCGGTTAAAATGACAGCTCTGACAATGAAACAAAAGATGCCGGACATTTTTGAAAAATGTTGATCTGTGTACTAAATGTAATCACCAAATTCAGATCTTGCAAGCTCTCGGTTTAAAAGCTGACTCAACAGCCAGGCTTACGTTTCTGCTAACGGTCTGTTTTTCTCCTCAGACTATGATCAACTGTCTTTCTCTGAGCAACACAAATGTGAACTGATATTTAATACAGCAGAACAACACATTTAAAAAAAGGAACTTAAATAATGATCAGCCAGAGAGCTGCCCAGCTCAGTTAAAAATAAAACGGTTATTATTACGACACAGGCAAGAGTAGTGGACTGGTCCCGGTGTAGTATAATGGGTAGGGAACTGGGCTTGAACCCCAGGTAGGACACTGCAGTTCTACCCTTGAGAAAGGCTCTTAACCTGAATTGTATCAGCCTATACCAGCTGTATAAAATGGATACTATGTTAAGTTAAGGTTGGCAGTTAATTGCCAGTAATGCACCATAATGAGAGAACCTCAGAGAAAGAACAGACTACATGTGGCCCCAATTGATCTCGTATGTACTTATGTTATTGAACCTGAATGAACTTATGTTACTGAACTAGTATTTGTTCTGTGGCAGTTGAATTAACACTGGACAGTCGGTGCATTAGACGTTTAGAGAGTGTTGGATCTGGTCAGCATGGGAACCCACAGAGCAATGTTCTACAGAGGAGAGCTTTAGGAGCCCCCGTACCCCTGTCCCACAGAGCAATGTTCTACAGAGGAGAGCAAAGTTAGGAGCTCCTGTACCCCTGTCCCACAGAGAGATGTTCTACAGAGGAGAGCTTTAGGAGCCCCCGTACCCCTGTCCCACAGAGAGATGTTCTACAGAGGAGAGCTTTAGGAGCCCCCGTACCCCTGTCCCACAGAGAGATGTTCTACAGAGGAGAGCTTTAGGAGCCCCCGTACCCCTGTCCCACAGAGAGATGTTCTACAGAGGAGAGCTTTAGGAGCCCCCGTACCCCTGTCCCACAGAGAGATGTTCTACAGAGGAGAGCTTTAGGAGCCCCCGTACCCCTGTCCCACAGAGAGATGTTCTACAGAGGAGAGCTTTAGGAGCCCCCGTACCCCTGTCCCACAGAGAGATGTTCTACAGAGGAGAGCTTTAGGAGCCCCCGTACCCCTGTCCCAGAGAGATGTTCTACAGAGGAGAGTGAGATCAGGGATCTTCCTCCCAAATACAGTGTGAAATGAACACCTGCCACCATCCCAAAGCAGGAAAAATCTTGATTTGTGGCCAGTAAGATTTTCTACTCCAGCAACCACTTTGGCAGGTAACCAACCAGGTTGTGTTACACTGTAAAAGGTAATGTGGCTGGTAAAATGTGGAAAATGGCTGATGACTCTTAGAATCCACAAGCCACTCCGGCCAGTGGGTGAAAAGGTTAATCTGTTGTCCTTTTCCCAAACCAATAAAGCCCAAACAGGGAACTACACCTGCAACCTCTGCTTTAGTCTCGCCCCAGATCCTTCCCTTAAGTGGGGAAAATCAGGAAGTATCACTGTAATCGGTCACTGTAAGTTAGGTCCAGCACTGTTATTCATCATTAGAATTACTGCCACCAGCAGGGCACTGAACTTCCATGATATGACATAGGGACGACACATGCTCAGGTGGTAAGAGCAGTCATCTGGCACGCTTCATCCCGCCTTGGGTGCGTCAAAGCGTCCTTGAGGAAGACACCCAACCCCCAAATACTGGTTGGTGCTTTGCATGGCAGCCAATCGCTGTTGGTGTGTATGAATTGGTGAATGAGAAGCATAAATTGTACAGCACTTTGGATAAAGTTGCTATACAAATGCAACCACTTACCATTTTACCATTTACATGAGGCCACAATTATTATTAGCAAAGTATGTCCCCAGAATTTGGGCAACCTCAACTTCATCCCCACCCTTTACGTTGGGTAAGACCAGTTCCCTAACCTCTACACTACACTACACTACACTACCACCCCTTATCTTAATCAGAGGTACAGGATCTCACCAGGACACAATTCGAAGACTCCACAATTATTCTCGCAATTGCCTATGGCTCTGCTTAGACAGCAGGCTTGAAAGTTAAAGGATTTGGAAAGCTGTTCAAACTGTCCAGACCGTGGGGCCTCTCCACACACTGGAACAGAGCATTAACAAGTGCAGTACTAGACCGACCACACAATAATAGTGCAAGTGGCAAGACTGGATTTACATGTTTGGACAAGCCATACTGTGTCTTTTATTTTCATTTCGTAAGTCAACAGTGAGTTGTGTGAGGGGAGGCACACCTGAGAGGTAAAAGAAAAACGGTAAAAATCCGATTCAACCAGTCCGACTCAAATCGCTCGTTCAGACATCCGATTTAGGACAACATAAAAATGTGGTCCAAGCAAGGACTGAAAATATTTTGACAGCATTTCATTATTTGCCATTAACACTTCAAAGAAAAGGACAGATATGAATCAGATGCGTGGAAAAAGTCACATTCTGGTCACTTCAAACCACCTGTCTAAACAATGCCTCCAAGCCAAGACTTTGGTTTCAAAACAACTTTTTCAAGAAACCCTTTTCTGGAGTTTCCAGAGGACAGCCTCAGGACTGCCAGCAAACTGTGGAAAAAGAACGTTCACGAACACAACAGGCCAGAGACTATTTACGGTCAGTCTGGAGAAGAACCCTAGCAGAACTGCGCCAACAGGGGGAGGCTCAGGAGCAGCAAAAAGGCACAACACGGGCCAACGTACAGGAACGCAGCACATTTTTGGCAAGGCGGTAAAACTACTGCTGGATTCACACTTTTTGATAAACAAATCTGAAAGTTAAAGGTACAATAGGTAAGATTTTTGTGTTTAAACATTGTTCCAAGACCACTGTAAATCCCTTCCCATCATTGAAAAAGGTTCACTGACATGTTGACTCACCCCTGTGTTTATCGTCCTTAAATTTGAGTTTCAAAATATACAGTTGACGGGCCAGTATCAAAACATATATATATATATATATATAATTGTATATAACTGTCAAATAATTCAAGCTCATTGGTTGAAAATTGGTTCTAATTTCCACGGCCAATGGCGTTTCAACGTCAGCGCGTTCACAGAGAAGGGGGAGGGATAAACAGTGTTGTGGTTTGAGGGTGTTTGTTGCTACTATTCCTCTCTTGACCGCTAGAAGTCCGAAATTACCGATATCACCTTTAAGTGTGAAAGTTAGCCGATTTCGGGGTAAAGTTCTGACAGCAAAGCAGGGGGAGGGGATTGAGAAATTTGAGTTAAAGGTGAATTCCCTCCTCATTCCGGAGGTGTTTTTCCACATAGGCACGGAACAGCCTGTGTGTGGTAATGTAATAATAGAGACCCTCCAGGGGTTCAAGTCCAGACCCGACAGGACGGTCTCTAAGCAGAAGGTGAAAAAACAAGTCCCAGTGGGCTGGATGTACCATTCCTGCCAAACATTCCTGCCTTTTCTTACAGTCCGTCTGCAGACAGCTACCTGGACAAACGATGGATAACCCATAGAATAATGGTAGATAATCCGGAATTGCAATTGGGAAGCTATGTAAAACCTGAAGGATGTTTCCACACAAGCGGATGAGCACAGTGGCCTTGGATTTTGCCACCGGAATGTTCTCCACCCTATGATCCTCCAGCTAAGCCGCCATGGCAACCACGTGACAGGACTGTGCAGCACCAGATCAACCACATGCTCCTTCAAACAAGGAGAACGTTTGGCGGGAAAATTCACCCCCCTGTAATGGTCATACATTAACCCTACATTCTGTTTGCCGATGATGACAAACTGAATTGAGATGGACATAAAAAGAATGGCAGATCAAAAGCTGATTTTTACATTGTATTTTAAAGGTTAGGAACCTAGATAAATGAATAACAGCCAAAAGATTTTGGACTTGGCTCAGACTTGGCAAATATTAGCCAATGTCTGTGGCAAACAAAAAGGTTTAGATTTGGTTGCGAACATTAGCCAACATTGGCCTTGTTTGAACACAGGGCAAATGAGCTGCCGTTGAGTGATAAGGCAGAGATATCCACCCAACCCTAGGCCTCCGAACCCTGAATATGATAATGGCAGGATAGACTTCACCCTGCAGGTAACCAGTGGCAACAAATACAGCCACAAGCAGTATGGCTTCAGCTAATATGCCTACAGTAAATATTACATTACATTACATTACATTATTGCCATTTCGCAGATGCTCTTATCCAGAGCGACGTACAGTTGATTAGACTAAGCAGGAGACAATCCTCCCCTGGAGCAATGCAGGGTTAAGGGCCTTGCTCAAGGGCCCAACGGCTGTGCGGATCTTATTGTGGCTACACCAGGATTAGAACCACCGACCTTGCGTGTCCCAGTCATTTACCTTAACCACTGTGCTACAGGCCACCAAATACAGCAGCCACAACCAAAATGGCTACAAACCATACAATCGATACGGCCACAGCCAATACAGACAAGAAGCGAAGTGGTGTCACTGAACCACGAACAAGAGCCTAAGTCGAAAGCACCACGGGAGTCAACTGAGAGGAGGATAGGGACAAGAATGAGAAGATGGAGCAGGAGGAGGACAAGAAGACGACAAAGAAAAGGAAGAAGGAGAAAAAGAAGAAAAAGAAAGAGAAGAAGAATATTTATTTTGATGGTACCTTATCCAGCAACAATAAGCCCAAATGACATCAGGCAAAGCATAGAACGAATAACAAACTTCCAAATGGCAATAATTAAGAGGCCTTCGTCCAGGTGTACGGTTAAACGGGTCTGATTTATAGAGCCGGGCGCGTCGGTGAGGCAGCGCAGGTTAAACGCCGCTCTCAAGGGTACAGCAGCGGAAGCAGCACCCCAGCTGGGACTGAGGCGTGGCTACGAGTAACAGGCCCCGCTCCCTAGCCGCTACGCTGCGCTGCCTCCCGACTGACCGCACATTAACGAGCTCAGACGCGACTCAGGCCGCGAGACCTTGACTCTCCATCGGCGGGAAATGGGAACAGACTACCGTCAGCATATAACACCTTTTTTTCCCCCCCGATGAAGGAAATTTGGCAGAACGTCTCAGCCCTTTGGCCTCGCCTTCAGTGAGAACGTTGAGTGTGGGAGCTTTTCTCAGTGCAGTGACTGAAACCATTGGTGTGGGGGAAAAGTAAAACTGAACAAAAAAAGAGAGGGGGGGGGGGGGTGGGTGCAAAACATGTCTAAAGTTTTTGGACGGACATTTTTTAAAATGTGATACGTTTACATTGCAATTATGTTTTCTTTGTAGTCCTGCATGGCCTTATTAGGCTAATGTGTGAATGAGTGTGTGCGTGTGCTATCTATGCGAGTGAAGATGTGTGTGCGGGTGTGTAGTGCGTGTGTGAAAAAGCATATGTGTGTGTGTACTGTGCATGTGTGCGTGCATATGAGAAAGAGTTTGTGTGTGCATATGAGAGAGAGAGTGTGAGTGTGTATGTGTGTGTAAATGTGTGTGTGAGAGAGAGAGATAGAGTGTGAGAGTGTGTGTGTGTGTGTGAGAGAGAGAGAGTGAGAGTGCGTGTGTGGGGGTGTGGGTGTTAAGGGGGGGGGGTCTCATGAATAGAAACTGGATTTGCAGCCAGCTGTGCTGGCGGACACATTATGGGAGAATTGATTGTGTCCTGCACACAATGAAAAGGATGATCACCAGGGAGACAGGGAGAAAGGAGGGGGGGCGGGGGGGGGGGCGGGAGGAGGAGTGAATTAATCAAGTGTACCAGGTGGCCAAATGGCACGGTGGAAATCCAATGATGCGCATACAAAACATGCAAACCTGCCTATTGTAATAAGGTCATTTATTATTGCTTTTTATGCTTTACCCGATACACTAACTGCCACGTTGGTGTCGTTTTATTTTAAAGATAAATTATAATTTAAAAAATAATAATAACTGCCATTTGTTGAAAAGGTCAAACGACACAGTTAACCAAAAAAGGGGGTTAGTGTTCTGCAGTGGTGCCGATATATAATCAATACATTTTGATGTGAGAAAACTCCCAGTTCAGGCTGTTGAGGCGACTATTTACGTCCACTAAGGTCAATCCGAGAGTAACAGAGAGACGAACGACACCCCCCACCCCCAGTGTTGGCAGGGAAACAACTTCGCACCACACAAACAGCGTGACACAAATTCACATTTCCGTATCAATGCAGCTCCCACGCCGCTCCGAAGGCTCGCATTAGTCCCACTCTAATTACCTATGCTAATGACACGATAGCGCATCAGTCAAAGTCATTTAGCAAACGGCTTGGCCAAAGCTCCAACCAAACGGTTGTAATCTGGGAGACCTAGCCCCCGCGACTATATTTCAAAAATTAAGAAGTTCGCAGGCCTTCCCACTGTGTCACAAACACAATTTGGCAACAGCCTGGACATCCCCAACTCAGATTTCGTGACAAGATTGGTGACGCAACGCAAAAGAAGGAAAACATTCTACGACGAGGAGGTTCAGTATAGCCACGTTTCTTTTCCAAATTAACTTCCAACTTTTGATAAAGTAGAATTAGCTGGAATGAACCCCTCCCCCAATACACACACACACCGCCCAGTTGGAGTTAATTAAGGGTCTAACAACAACAATCGAATTTAAATGGAAATTATTATCTTTCACAACCAACTGTGAAATTCTGGGATTTCACACTTGGATAGCCACATCGCCTCGGGACTTTTTTAAAACAGTCTTTGTAATCGCTGAAAAAGGGTGATCATTTGTCCATTCAAACGTAGCTAAACTCCCCCTGAGTTTAAACGTGTTTCACTGAGAGGACCATTACCAACCATTATCAGGTACATTGGAACTTGGGTTACCCCACAATTGCGCGCGCCCAACACAATCTAAAAAAAGTCATATTTTCCTTGTAACATTTACCCGAAATAAGTAAATAAGGGGGCAACAGTTTAATTACAACGTACAGTACATATACTGGACATAGAACGAAACACAAACAGAAGCTATTTGCCATTATGAATGAAAACGCATTACAGAGAATAAGCTGAACGGACACACGCACGTCACCATGCTTACAACCAGACGAGCAAGCGAGACAAGGCCAGCGGTTGGGGGGGAAAAAAACACACATAGCCGAACGCTGTCCAAATTCATTAAATGGCCCGTATGCCTTTGTCAAAATATAAATTTACGCCGAATACATTTTCAACCTATATTGCACGGCGCTGATTGTGCAGTTATACAAGAGCAATGCACTGACAAGTTAGAGGATGTCCAGCTGCACATGAATAGCTAGGACACATATATGGATCGTAGCCTAAGTGGTAAGGGGAGACGGAATGAAAACGACAATTGCGGCTTTTTATTGTCTGGCTCATCCCACCCCCTCACCCCCCCCTCACGGGAGGCAATTCTTACCTGGCCTGTGCTTCGTCGAGGCTCTCGTCCGTAATAGCCATGATCTGTTGAAGAATATCCCCGATGTCTTGCTGGGGTTGCCCGAGAGACTGTTTCCGAACCGAGTCTGGGTCGCCCACATCGGCTTGCGATAATCCGCCGATTCCGACGAGACCCGCAATCATACGGGTCTGATCATCCATAGTTTCAGGAAGAACCTCGCCGTCTTCGCACGCAACCGAGTTTTAACAATTAGCTAGCTACAAGGGATATGAGGAAAAAATATTGAATATAAAATATATAAAATGAGAAAAAACACCTCGGCACGGGTCGAAAAAAATTAAAGCAAGAGTTGGTTCAATAGTTAGAGGGGAATCCTGCACACAAAATCTCCACGGGGAAACGTTAGCCTGTTTCAATTAATATCTGCCCCAAGATATAAATGTCAGCGAAAACACGCACTAGCTTGCTAGCTAGCTAAACGGGTAGCGAGTACAAAGCGACTCTCTCGCTCATGTGCCTTTCTGCAGATGGAGGAAATCCGAGGCGCCCCGTGTGAAAAAAATATTTACAAACCAAACAAAAAAAAAATCAAAGAAAACAACGACAGATGTAAATACGACTACATCCAGAAGCCAAACCGCGGTGGTTCAAAGTGGCTTGTTACACGAGTGC
>NC_083761.1:76586367-76596367 GCF_963514075.1 Conger conger
CTTGAGTTAGACGAAAGCGATTATCACTTGTTAACACGTTTTATTTTATATCTCAATTAAATTCGGTCTTCGGCCTTGACAGTAAGTCATGCATGATTCCATTTTTAAAGTTATGACAAAAAAAAAGAAAAGAAACAGTTGACTTGGTTCTTTGGCCCTCCCCCAATTTATTTTATAGTGCTATATTTATAACGCTCAATACATAACTTACAGCCGCAGTCCATAAATTAAACAGAAAGATATTTCTAGCCTATTCTTTGATTGACAGTTCTGTTGTCATGGGAAGCGGGGGGTTGGGGGTGGGGGCATTGCTCAGACCTCCTTAAGCATTAGCCAGCCCCCCTCGGTTCATCGAAGGCTATGCTAAAGTGGGGGAAGGGCAGTAGATGATAGTTTGAAGTTTCATTTGCCCCCCATTCCCATAACAGCAGGCGGCCGCGGTTGCTAGGAGACAGTTTAAAAAAAAAAAATGATGACCCCTCTCTCTGAAAGGGAAAAGAGCAAACCAGATATCTCCAACAATAAGTATTGCATTATCTAGCAACTACAGTTGTGTAGACATCAATTTTTGTTCCACAAGAGACTCAAAAAAATAAAAGAAATTAATAAAAATCTAAGCAAATTGGTTTACATGTACTGAAGAAGTATGACCTATGTATCAAACACTTCAATTCATTATTAATAACAGTTGGAAATATTATTAAACGATTTCCCTGCGTGTGTGCAATATCGCACACTGTTTCTTAGAGAATTTACCTTGTAGGCTCCAGACGAGGCTCCAGGGGTAGGCCTACTGTACCACCGTGTCACATGGTAGGATATTTTTGTGCGAGTCTGTCCAGTCAAATGAGAATGAATCGAGCCATTTAGCTGGTGCTGAGTCGCGAGGTGGGTGTACATACTCCTATTGAATGAGAAAATTCAATCCCTCTTTTTTTTGGAGGCCAAAAAAAAAAGAAAAAGAAAAAAAAGAACAAGGACAGCGAAGATTAAAACAAGCGCTCCTTTTTTGCCGACATGGAAGGTTTTTCACGGTAGTTTATTACGCCCGTTTATAGAGACAGGTCTTCCAGAGCGATGCGGTGCTGAGCGAGCGGAGGCAAGAAGACTGCCGCGTCGCGGCGGTGCACGATCTCGGGGTAGGGAGAGGGACAATGCCGGCCAGGGTTTGTGCTGACTCGCGGCACATCCCTCCGTAGCAATCAGACGCTAATCAATCTGCAAGCGCCCGGGTAGCGGAGAGAGCCAGGGCGGCCCCGCTGCGTTTGCGCTCCTCCGTTGATGTCGTGCTGTGTGACATTGGGTTTTTTTTTGTTTTGTTATGGAGACGGCAGCGTCGAGGCCTAGACCAAAAGGTCCGGAAAAAAGCAAGCAATAACCAGCGCGATAGACAACCCCAATTTTTATCCGTGACCGATAAACAACGGTGTCAACCATTTATATGCCTTGCGCACAGCCTGAAAAAATAGCCAAGACAAAACACATATTTGTGGCCTCTAGGCTGACACCCTGAGGTCTCAACAGCACATGCATTAATCTTGTGTGAATGAGCAACTGTGTGTGTGTGTGTGTGTGTGTGTGTGTTAAAGATAGAGAGCAAGAGACGTTTGTGTGTGTACTGTGTTTGAGAATCTGTGTCTTTCTGAGAGAGAAATGGTTGTGCAAAAATCCATTATGTGTCGGAGAACGTGTTTGTGTCAAAAGGACTGTGCACATGGTGCAGTAATCTTATTAGGGCCCTCCTTTCCGCTTTCATGTATGAGTATTGTGGACCAGGCGTCTTGGATACGAATTCAGCCTCTTTTCCTTGATCCTTATCAAACATGATTCTCTATCTGCACTCCTTAGCAACGTCACGTTGAGAGGGATTCTCAGACCAGGGGCATGAAGTGACCCACAAAGGGACAGAACATATAATTAAACAAACAAACAAACAAATAAATAAATATAAAGGCTTAAGAAAAAAGACAGTCGGACAAAAACACAAGGGGCTTCCAGGAACACAAAAGTGTTCGGTACAAACAGTAATCACAATTCACACAGTTCTCTGTAAAGCCAGAGGAGCGAACATACAGAGGCAGTTACACAGCTGCGGAAACCTCAATGCTCTTTGTTTGAAACTGTACTTTATGACATTTTGGTCTAAATAAATTAATAAAAAATCTTAATTCGATGTTCAGCAGTATCAAATCCATTGTGCATGAGCAAATCGTGTAGCAATAACCTTGTTTTCTGGCACAGAACACATTCGATATTTTAACAGCAACACACCAGCAGAGCTAGGTGGAATCACACTAATGTTTCAATGCTGTATGACGTTTGATGTGTTTATCTATGGACTACAGAAAAGGCTTCCTCTCCAGGCACAGGAAGTGGACGATAATACTTCCTGTGCAGATGCAGGAAGTATTGACAACTCCAAGAGTGCGTCCCAATAAGCAAAAAAAGGACCCTCCTCTAGTGACAGTAAATTATTATGTTTGCATAGGTTTACTTTGATCCAGTGTTGCTTGTTACATATTAATTACTGTCTTGATGTGAACCACTAGTTCAGGTTCATGTTTGCGCTGGCTACTGTAGCCTACTCTATAGCTTACGCTTGAAACTTACAAGCTATTTCGTAGCTTTAAATGGGCTGACCACATGTAAATGGTAAATGGTTGGCATTTATATAGTACCTTTATCCAAAGCTGGCTGCCACGCAAGGCACCAACCAGCTTGTCAGGAGCATTTGGGGGTTAGGTGTCTTGCTCAGGGACACTTCGACACAGCCCGGACGGGGATCGAACCGGCAACCCTCCGACTGCCAGTCCACTGCTCTTACCGCCTGAGCCAATGAGACGACTGCTCTTACCGCCTGAGCCAATGAAACGACTGCTCTTACCGCCTGAGCCAATGTCGCCCCCCTATGATCTGTAATTGGCTATGGGAATGTTTGTAATAATAATGCTTATGATAGGAACATTTCATGGATAGTCCACGTTGACTTGGATGACGGCGAAGCAGATAGGCCGTCCCACTTCACTTCTCTCCCCCTCATTCCTTCACTCCACTCGTTTACTCCTCCTCCTTCGCTCCACATGCTTCCGCTGGAGTGGAGGAGTGGTAGTAGGGGAGTGGAGTAAAGGGGGGGGGGGGGGGGTGGAAAGTAATTGGACGCACCCCAAAAGAAAAGTGAATGAGAAGCTTAGATGACTGCTGGCGTTAATACTCTATGGGGTCGTTTCGGGTCACGAGCGCGGATGGGCGGTACCATTCAGGTTTCAGTTGCGGAGTATTCAGAGGGCGCAAATAGCTTTTTTGATGCTTTTGCTTTTTTTGGTTGCCCGTCCACAATCGCTGACAATTCCCCCCCTTCCCTCCGTACACAGTCAAGTCACTTCTTGTTTTGGGCCGTTGCAGACACTGGTCTGATAGGAGGCCCCAGTGCTAATCTGCACACATTTCCTTTACTCCTCATTCCCTTCTGGAAGAACAGAGGCATACACTTTACATTATGCGTATGTTACGGTGAACAATGAGCCAGTTAGCTACTTTAGCATGTGAGCCAGAATATGAATTCTTTGAAATGTTGGTTCTGAGAAATTGCGTGCACCAGCTACACATACAAGGCAAAAAGTCAAGTGTGCATATTTATTCGTCAATCTGTATTTATACTGGGTATGCAAGACTGCGTTAATGCCCACTCCCTCTGCTTAACCTGCATGTCTTTAGACTGGGAGAGGAATGTGGAGGTAAACGCAAGCATGGGGAGAGCTCCACACAGAAACGGCCCGGCCTGATTTCATCCCAGGACCTTCTTCCCGTGAGGAGACAGTGCTATCCACCTCACCGCCATGCCTCCCAAAATGTACAATAGGAACCGAATGTTTTCTTACAGAAAACGTGTTACAGTGTAGAGTGTGGTCACATCCCAGGTCCTGGTGATGTTCATTGCACAGGCATGGATTTGGCACTTTATAACACTGTTTTGGACAAACTCTCAGCAGATCTGCCCCGCCTTGAACACACATATACACAAATGCACACACACACACGCACACACACACACAAGCACGTACACACACACATACGCTCACCGAGAACTTTATTAGGTATTTATTATACTTATTTTTTAGACTTCTACTGCTGTTCAGCCTATCCACTTAGAGTTATGATACGTTGTGTGTTCAGAGATGCTCCTCTGCATACCACTGTTGTAATGTGTGGTTATTTGCATTACTGTCACCTTCCCGTCAGCTTTGACCAGTCTGGCCATTCTCTTCTGACGTCACTAATTCACAAGGTGTTTCTGTCTGCAGAATTGCTGCTCACTGGATTTTTTTTGTTTCTTTTTTTGCACAATGCTTTGCAAACTCTAGAGACTAGTGTGCATGAAAATCCCAGGAGATCAGCCGTTTCTGAGATACTCAAACCACCCTGTCTGCCACCAACAATCATTCCACAGTCAAAGTCACTTAGATCATATTTTTTCCCCATTCTGATGGTTGATGTGAATATTTACTGAAGCTCCTGACCCGTATTGTATGCATTGCACTGCTGCCACACAATTAGCTGATTAGATAATCGCAGGAATAAGTAGGTGTAATAGAGTAAAAATGTTCCTTATAAAGTGTTCAGTGAGTGTTTATACACACATTCACATTCACATGCACCTGCACACACACACACACACACACACATACAGGAAAGCATATGTGCATATGAAAGCACACATATATGCACATATTCAGACAAGTGTACATGTATACACACACACACACGCACACATATATAGAGGCAAGCATACATGTATATGCATACACAAACACACACATACACACACACACACACAGGTGTCCCACACAGGTGTGCAGCAGAAGACCCCCCCCCCCCCCAGTTCCCGTTGTTCATACACATTAATTAGCCAATCATGTGATTAAGGTAAACACATGATGTAAATGGGAGATCCCTCAGCCCTCAAAGCTGTCAAAGCACATTACCATGACAACACGGGAAACTCCTGCCTCTGGTGCGCCTGCGTCGCCGTGGATACCTGCCACTGCTCCAACCAATCGCACAACCAGGAGGGATGTGCCACCATGCGCCACCCTCTCCTATACCATCTGTGCATTGTGTTTGAGTGGCGAGTGTGCCTCTGCGGGACTCTACAGTGCCCCTGTCTTCACAGAATTTGCTCCTGAATGAGTTGGGCAAATTGGAAAAAAATGATTTAGGAGCACATTTACATTTGAGATGCATTATTGTGCGCCTAAATTTTTCAATCTCAACTTTCAGCTGTTAGAAAAACATGTCAGCATAGAGCCCTGCCTATGAAGACACTTTGGGAGGATGCACATGTTTTACTTGTGAAAATTTGAATGGTTGCATCGGCTGATGTAGACACATGCACATACACACACACTCACACACTCTCTCTCTCTCTCTCACACACACACACACACACACACACTCTCTCTCTCTCTCTCTCTCTCTCACACACACACACACACACACACACACTCTCTCTCACACACACACACACACACACACACACTTAAACTCCCTTAACCCACCCCTCACACTCTGCTTCATTTTCATTTAAAGAAGAATCGATCAGGCTTACAGTGAGCTGAACACACAGGGAAAGATCTTCCAGATCTCTCTCTCTCTTTCCCTCTCTCACTCTTTCCTTCTCTCCCTCTTTTCATCATATTGTCTATATCCTGTTCCTGGAGATCTTCCGTCCTGCAGGTTTTCATTTCAACCCTAATTTGGCATGCCTGATTCTACTAATTAGCAGCTGACTGAGATCTCTGTGTTGAGTGAGGTGTGCTGTGTTAGGGTTGGAGGGCAGTAGATCTCCAGGAACCGGGTTGGGCAGCTCTGCTCCTGCTGTTGAGGTGACGGAAACGAGGAAAACCAGAAGACAGGATTGAAAGAGAGATAGGAGTATTTTTTAATGTGTTCACATTTTTATTCCTGTATTCCAAAATATGTTGTTCAGCAACAGGACATTCATCGCTCACAGACTATGGAATTGTAACGCAGTACCCGACGCACACATGACAACATCGCCATCTAGTGGAGATGCATGCACTGCGTCTTGTCATACAGTTAGTAGTGCAGTCTTACGAGAATCAGAATCAGATTTATTGGCCACGTATGTTTGCTGTTACACCATCTGTCTCGGTTTCGGTCACATACATCACATAAAATAATACACAACAGCAGGAGTGTAATATCTACACACTGGAGCTTGAACCACCAAACTTCTGGGGCACAGGCAGGCTACAGACCCCAGTGCTTCAAATACCTGTAATGTACTGTACTCGTTGATGGAAAAACACAGCTAAACACAAAATCAAAAATAATATAAAGTGCAGCTTTGCCCATCTCTCGCGCTTTTGGTGTGTGGGCTTTCCATGTGAAATGCACTTCGGTGAGTCCCCTTGGCTAACAGTGTCTGCCAAATGAATAAACTGTAATATAAATAACCAAGTAAACATCATTAATTATTCATGGGTACTGAAAGACGTATTTGTTGCTAGAAATAAATATGCACGTTTTTGGTTTTGGCCTGCGAAAATATGCACTTTAAATGCATTCACATGGCTTGCAGGCTGTATTTAATGCAGAGCTTGCAGGTTTTCCAGTGTAGAGAATAACCCGTCTCAAAACAGATCAGAGGAAGATATCTTACCGCCCGTAGCTTTAATTTTCCTGGTAATTTCTCAAGAAATAAGTGGGTTTGTGTTTGGGTTTATGTGTGTGTTTGTGTGCGTGTGTTTCACAGTGCAGGTGCTGGACTCTCCCCGGTTTACCGTATTTCTCTGTTCCTTGGAAAATTCCACAATTCAAGCAAACAAAAACAATGTTAGTTCATCACCAGTAAGCATCAATTTTAGCGGTATCCATTAAAAACTACTCTTAGATAAGAATATAGCACGTTTATTTATAGCATGTTTATTTATGCCTCGTGATATGACAAATGTATATTCTCCTCAAAAGACGGAATGCTGAATTAATTAGGCCTAATTCGCCCAATGAAAATAAACCGCGTAGTGTCACTCTGTTAACGGCAAATCGCTATGCACAGGCAGAACTCCAAGAAACGCGAAGTTCAAAAACGTTATCTAATCTTAAATCTTTGAACCTAACCTAAGTATTCAGTGTAACGCACTTTTAAAAAAAAAACATGTAAAAAACAGTCAACAAAGCATTCAGGTAAATGGTTTTTTCGTTAATGGAAATTGATTATGAAGTCAAAACAAATCCCAGTAACTACTTCCACATAAGATCAACGTACCTTGAAGTATTTCTATAAAGGTTAAGATAAAATAAAATCAATGGTTCAAGTAGAGCTGTGTCGTATCTTAAATTATATTATCCCAAACTGTCGTCACGGATCTATACCTGTGTACCAGGTAGCTTTGTATGCATTGATGGCACATTGTTTACTTTAAGACTGTGATGAAGAAATCAAGTTGTGACGTAATTGCCAGCTCGCATTTTCTAATGCCCTAAGATGCACCATAAAGGATTAAACGACATCACTGCCTTCAGAATGATACACTACATTGCCAATTACAAAGTCGCACTGTTTAAGGGATGAGGGTAGATATGAAAAATGTGTATTATTGTCTTGCTAGTTGACCATATGTTTGCTTGCACGAGAGTCGAAGTCCAAGTTTCGCTTACAGGCTGAACTGCGCAGTGGCCTTTCCAAATTCGAGTCAACGCGTACCATTCATCGATTAAAATCTATTTACTGATTCAATTGCACCGCCAACACTCAAAAGATTCCCCCAGACAAAACGATGAGTCCACCATTTCACACACCCCTGAGGCGCACTGACAAGACAATCCCTTTATGGTTTCGGCACATGCGCAGTTACTAGGGAGAGAGCATGGGAATTGTAGTATGACAGTAGGTGCGCTTCCGATCAAGGCAGGTGCTTAAACTTTAGCTCAAGAAAGTAGCCGGCTTATGTTAAAGGGTGTAACCTTCAACAAAGAGAAAGAGATATTGGTTGACTTTTCGGGACAGAGTAAGTATAATCCATTTTTACATTAATAAACTCAAAAGAAAATGACGGGAACAAACGTTATAATATAAAAAACGCGTTTAATATAACGTTGATGGATACAACTCCAACTGAAACAAGAAAAACTAGTCTAACAGACCGATTGTATGCTATCTGTTTGCTATATTTTTGTTGTTGTTGTTGTTGTCCAGCTTAAGTATAGTCGGGAACCATAGGCTACAGCCCAAGGTTGGGGTATGGCATGAGATGTACCGTAGGCTTTCGTGTTTTGGACGCGAGAAGATTTTTTGTCTGTTAATAAAATAATCAACAACAGGCTTACTGTAGTAGCCCGATGGCCGTGTACAGTGCGATAGCTTATAATGAATTAAAACGATGCATAAAAAAATAAATAAAAATAATTATTATTATTATTAGACAGTGGGGATATACGTATGTCTTATCCAGATCAAGACCTGGAAAATCCAGATTATTTCCAATCAAACAGATGCGCACACCTGCCTGTAACCTGTATTATTTTGCCTACATTTTATATTGGAATATGGTGACCGATGATGCCCTGTGTGGCCTACATAAAGCTGACCTTTTCAACAACAAAAATGCGTTCTGTTTTATATTTATGATTTTGTACATGTAGCCTACATTGCGGAAAACAGAATCGACCATAGCTATATTTGTCATATGCGTGTGTAGGCAAACGTAAAGGGAAATAGTTCTTATTCGTTATTATAGTTGTTATAAAGCATGTTACCTATATGAAATGGCGTAGCTTACTAACATTCTAATGACTACGGTGGGAAACTGACAGCATGGTAAATTACGCGTGGGCTACAGTACCCCGTCACGTGTTATAAATATGTTATAGGCTACACAGACATTTTATAGATTACTTATTGACCATAGGCCTGTACGATGTAGGCCTACGTAATGGCTCTCTTTAATCTCTTATTTTCTGGGGGAAAACAGCCGTAGCCAACGTGTGCTTCCCTCATCCGGCGAAAGAGATTGGAATCCAGTCCGACAAGCAAGAGCCGTTCTAGTCATCTCCTCCCCTTCCTGCTTTGGAATCCACCGTCACGCAAAACGCAGGTACAATCTTACGATGCCTACTAGGCTACCGGAATGTACTGCTTTACAATGACCAGGCTAACCGACGTCACCTCGCTGACAAGTGCTCTGTCAAGGTGTCAAACGTCGGAATTCACTTATTTAGGCTGTCAGAGACCTGGACTATTTAGCAAGGTGTTACCATTCCCGTCGGACAAGAAATTATTATTGTGTGCCGCTTAGAATAACTACACACCAATTTATTGGGTAGACCTGTTCACCAGTTTGTTAATGCAAATATTTAATGTGCACATCGTGTGGCAGCAACTAAACAAACAACGCGTCAAACCACTAAGTGGATAGGCAACAGCAGCAGAAGACCAATAAGTCTAAAAAATAAGTCTAATAAATACCCAATAAAGTACTCACTGAGTGTATCTAATAGTATATAGAGACAACGATGCTTGGGCGTTCGCCAAACGAGGGTGCAAAGAGATTTTTTTGGAAAATAAGAATATATTCTGTGTTGGGGGGAAATTGGACCTGGTAAAAAATAATATAAACAATAATTAAATATATGTAGCGTTGATTGAACATCAATGTATGAGCAGAAACATGTTTAATTTGCTGTCAAAACATGAATGAAGTCTAAGGGGAAAAGAGCCTTTTTGGGCAAAAATATAGGTATCAGTGGGGGGCGACTTCGTATCAGTTGGCAGAAAGGATAACTGGAAAGCTGGCCCCTTGGTGTGTGGGTGATCAAAGTGCTTCCCTCTCACAGTGAGGCTGAAACTGAGAGCATAGTGATGTGATTGCTTCCAGATGTCACACCAGTCTTTGCGTGAGCCCACCAGCGCCCCCTGCCTACCGGTAACGGCTGTGGCATGGACCTCCACTGTCAGCACCTGCCCAAAGGACCTGACTCT
>NC_083761.1:76601367-76643867 GCF_963514075.1 Conger conger
TGTTTAAATAATGGCATGGATTATTATTATAATTCTAAAGTAGGCATACAAATACATGTACAGCTAAAAGAAAACGTGAGTGTAATTACTCTTTAAAGTGACGTACTACATTCCCATGGGTATTCCCATATCCCTTTTTTTGTGTTTTGTGTTCGGACTGTTTGACACTGTTCTGTTGTTGTGTGTCTCCGGTGGGATAGTTCTTCACACTGCATTGGCAGCGCATTGACGTTGTTGTGTTGTGTTGTGTTTTTTGTGTTTTGTGTTCGGACTGTTTGACACTGTTCTGTTGTTGTGTGTCTCCGGTGGGATAGTTCTTCACACTGCATTGACGTGGTTGCGTTGTGTTCTTGTGTCAGTACAACTACGCCTTCACAGTGGAGGAGAAGGCCTCCAAACGAGAGCCCCCCAGGACTTCCCTCGCCCCGTCCTCTCACGCGCCCCCCGTCGTCCCGCCCCGCCCAAATTAAGAGGGTGCCTGGCGGATCAGTTCCTGGGACAGAGAGCACACCTGGAGCTGTGACAAACCCGCCTTCCTCCAACCGCTCCATGGACGTTAGCCTCTCTGAGCCTGACGCTCATATATACACAACATATCACATTACAGTTATTCAGCTGATCCTTTTATCCAAAGCGACTTACAGTTGATTCAGCTGATCCTTTTATCCAAAGCGACTTACAGTTGATTTGACTGAGCAGGGGGCAATCCCCCCTGGAGCAACACACAGACACACTCACACACATACTCACATACACACACTCTCTCACACACACACACACGCACACTCACACACATGAATAACACATACTCACATACACACTCTGTAACACACACACACTCACACAAACTCTTTTGCACTCATGAATGTAAATGTGACAGATTGCTGCTGGTGACAGTAAACAGATTGGAGTGTAGTCAACAATATACTGTATATATATGAAATAATGTCATGCTGATAATAGGCTAAGTTTTCAATTCAGCCTTATGTTCGATTTTTTTGTTGTTGCAATATGACCATTTCTTCATTATAATATTCAATGGTCCTGCATTTTTTATACTTTAGAGGGAAATAGACATGGGTGATAAGTTAATGAAGAAATCTCCATCTTTACCAGATAAATATAATGTATATGTAATTAAAGGAGGTGTTAAGGAAAAAAAAAGAAAATAAATTTTTTTTCTAAATGTATTACTTGTTTAATCATAAATGCATACAAAAATAAATATTAATTATCAAACAGGAGTAACGGTGCTGTTGTAGTATAATGAGTAAGGAACTAAACCTTGCTGTGGATTTGACTCCCACGGGGAATACGTAGGAGCTGCAGTTGCACCCTTGGGAGAGGACTGTCCATCTCTCACTGGATACAAGAACCTGCTTTTTTTTTTTTTTTTTTAGATTGTTCCCTTTTTCTCCCAATTTGGTAGCCAATTGTACCTCGTCTGATTCAATTGGAGGTAGTGGTATTAGATGTACCGCCCATACCCCGTCCCTCGGCGGCCCGAATGAGAGCGACACGCCTTCTTCAAGCCGTCTCGTCTCGTGCCCGTTGCCGTGATTCCGAGGCGCCCGAGGTGCTTATTGTGCGGCGATCTAATAACCCTGCCAAGTCCCTCCCTCTGGAGCAGCGAGCCAATTATTGCTGCCCCATGTGAGCCGGGCAAACTTGGCTTTTTGGCAGGACCGAGAATCGAACCCCGGTCCCCGGTGTGCAACTGCAGTGAACTGCAACCGCAAGTCTGCTGCATCTTAGCCTGTTGCGCCACCGCGGCTCCCACAAGAACCTGTTTTAATGCCCGGTTATTTACATCAACGCTACTCAACTCCATTTGCTCATACTGTGCGCCACACCACTTGACTTAACTAATTACATTGCTTGCTTGATTGAAATAATAAGCTAATTAGTGAAATCAGCTGGTGTATTGCACGGTTAAAGCAAGCCGCAGGACTTGGAGTCGAGCAGCGCTGACTTACAGTGTTTATTTGGCAGTGGAATGATAATGATTATTGCATGTGGAATGACAAACAAATAGCAGAATAAAAATAGCTGATAATTATAGAAAATGAACTTGAGCGAACAAAATTAATTAATTGTATAGGTCAGCGATCATCAAATCACGGTCCTCTAGGTCTGAGAACTGCTGGTTTTCCACGCTCTCATTAGCTGGGAGTCAGGTGTGAAGACAGTCTGGCCAATCAGTAGCACTAAATGTTCAGCTCATTACCTGAGAGAAAAGAAAACCAGGGCCAAAATTGGATTCGAGGTCCAAATTTGATGATTGCTGGTATTGATGAATAACTTAACACTGACAATGCAGAAATGACCCTACACTTTGACCCTTTTTACTTAGATCTTCACACAGAATTACACCATTCAGGTATTACCACAGAGTACACAGTATGTGGCTCACGGTTTTACTGAGATAAACAAAAAAAGCAAAAATGCATTAATTTGAGAAGCAATAATCAAAGAAGTATGTCACAAACAATGATGTAACATGTCAACTTAGGCCCAGCCCCTCTGCAGTGGTCAGTTGCCCCCTAGAGGTTAGGTGATTGTACTGCAACAAATATACTACAGTACAGCATAGTACATTACAGTGCACTAAAGGGACTGAGGAAAGACCCTGGTGAGAGGGCCATTAAACCTCAGCCGTTGGCCCTGTGTGTAACAATGCAATCAATGCACTGCTTTAACTGATCAATTATCTTCTTTCCTTGATCATTTAAGTGCTGAGTAACAAGAACAACCAGCAGGGTCCAAGCCCTGCCCTACAACATAAACATAGAGTATATACACAACATACACAAGTACTAGACAGCCTTTTATTGCTTCATTTAATAGGTAACGGTGTGAGCCTGATGATCGCTTGATGTTTCTCAATTAATTAATCAACAGACTCTGTGCCACCACCTAGTAATTAAGTGTGTTTAAATCCTTAATTAGCATCTGCTCAGAGGGAGAATGAAGAGCAACATATGGGCGACAGCCGGGGAGATGGCAACCCGCCTCTTTATTTAGGGGTCCATGTGCACTGGGAGGGGGGGGCTGGTGGTTAACCAGGCCTGAAGGCTTTGAGTTGTGCTCACCTGCCCTGCCTCCTGAGCGTATCTGATAGCGGCCCAGTGCGGGAATGTAGTGTAAAGTTCAGAGAGTGGAGCCTTCAACCCTGAAGTAAGAGTGTTTGCTAAATGGCAGCCATGTATAATCCTCGCAGTGCTATTGCTCAGGATTTTTACTGATCAGGATCATAATTTCTTCTCTTTCACAGAGCAAAAACAAGGCTGTCAGTGAGCCTGTCCTGGGATCCGCTTTTACAAAAAGGGATCAAACAGCAATCGCAAAGGGCTACAATGTCTGCTGGTTTTCAGTGTGCTCCTGGATAAAGTGACCGCACGTTTTATCCTCGCCCAAATCAGCTGCTCGTAAAAACACCACCGTCCTCCACGACTGGAGTTTAAGAGTTAACTCTTAAAAACATGGAGTTGGTGGAAGATGAGAAATTCTTACAGGTGCAGATTACCGCTTAGCACTGATCTGGGGTCAGTTGTAAACTGGATTAGGTTTTAGGGTCAGCAGATCCCAGATAAGCTGTCTGGGAGAACATCCCTCTGCTTCTTTCACAACAAACTGCATCACCATGGTGATAATCCCTGCCCACACCACCACCGGTTAATACAGGATGGCCACTGTCCAGTACACACATATCATATTCTGTTCCTGCCTAAAACCCTTGAACGTACCATCTCCAACCAACTCTCTACTTTTCTCTAAGATAATAACCCACACCAGTCGGGGTTCAGACCTTGCCGCTCAAGAGAGAGCAGAGCAGCCTCTGTCCTCATCCGTCTCCACCTCTCTACAACCTTCAACACTTGATCATCAGATCCTTTTTGCCACAATGGGGATCCACAGCACTGCCCTGGATTGGTATGCATCCTACTTCAGCAGTGATTCCTTCTAGGTCGGCTGGGGTGGTCCTGTTTCAACACGTCAGTATCACCAAAGGTGTCCCCCAGGGCTCTGTCCTGGGTCCCCTCTTCCTCTCTCTCTATACCGTGTGAGCCAGGTGAGCTGAGAACCGGCTCTTTTGGCCCAAGAGCTGGTTCTCTACCAGCCGGACGACTCCAAATCCTCTCGCTGATCCCTCCTGCTCATTCAGAATGCTGCAGCTCAACTGATCTACAACCTCTTAAAGCATTCTCACATTCTCATGTCCTTTTCTCACATCCCTCCACTGTTCTGGCTCACATGAAATTCAGAACCTTGATGCTAGACTACATGGTTGCTAAGGGGATGCCCTGGTTTACCTTTGCAAGATCTTCAAATCTTACAGACAAGCCTAGACCTGTTTTTTCTGCGACCTCAGCATGCCTGGCTCCTCCCCCTCTGCTTGCCTGTACTTCCAGGTCACGCCTGCTGTCTGTCCTGGTCCCCCGTTGGTGAAAAGACCTCTGCTGCCTCTGTCTGAAGAATCACTTCTTCAAATCATACATTGGCTCCTCCCCCTACTCTCCCTACCACTTCTGCCAACAGCTTGATGACTTGACTTGAACAGTTATTAAATACTATTGATTGCGCTATTTTGTGACAACATTATGTATCAATATTTTTTTGCACAGTAATCTTGTTGTTCTGCAATGTTGTACATCTCATTATTGTGTACTGCTCTTCCCAAAGAGGAGTAACTATTTATGCATCTGTATTCTCATTGTAAGTTTGCCAAACACAGGTAATGTAATTTAATGCAATTCAGCAAATCGTGGAATGGGGTTTTGCTGAAGTCACTCTATCATTGAACTGGGGGTGGGGGTGGGGGCGGGGACGAGATGTTAACGAGGCTCGATGCGATAAAGAGCACGGTTACAAAGTTGGATGTCCCGACCCATCTTTACCCCCATCGGCCCTGTCCTCCCTTTTCCTCTTCCCCCTCTTCTTCGTAGCCGTCTCCTTTCTTCTTCTCCACCATGTACTTAATTCTGCGTATTGGGTCTGTGATGCTGCGCATTTTATGTTCGTCAAACTCCTCGTTCATCATGAAGTTCCTGTCGATGAGCTCAGCCCCCTCCTGCCAGTTCTGGAAGCAGCCGGGACCCAGCCTGCAGATCTCCTCCACGGCATTCAGGGAGAGCACTGAGCCATCCGGCCGAAGCACCACCACTGTGGGGGTTTCCTCCACCTTGAACATCACCTCCAACTCCCTGAGAGAGAGACACACACACACGTTTATGTTCTTACTAGTGCAGTGATCTTCATTCCTGGTCCAGGGGAGCCACACAGTCTTTGTTTAATATCAGCAACCAATTCAGACCCAAGAAACCAGGTTAGGTAAGTTAAGAGTGTAACTGACAACTTTTTTATTTATTTTTATTTTTTAAGATTTTAGAGTAACAGCAAAAACCAGCAGACCCAGTAGCTCTCCAGGACCAGGGTTGGTGACCTCTGGTATAGAGAGACAGGAAGAATGGGAGTGAGAGAGGGAAAGACATGAGACAAATGTCAGACGGGCGGATTCGAACCGCCGACATCGCGGCTCGCAATGAGAATGCGGTCAGTGCTCTACAGGCTGCGCCACCGAGACACCCATAATTGACAACTTTAATTGATCAATTAAAGAAAGCAGCAGAACCTGCAGATTCTCCGGAAGTATGGGGGAGGAGATGAGTGGAGGCAAAAAGTTAGCGTTTTCAGAGTATTGGGAGTATTGGGAGTATTGGGACGCTTACTCGTGGATCAGGTAAATAGAGGGGACAGGAAGAGGAAACAGGAAGAGGGTACGCACTTCCTGTAGCTGTCCTCATAGGGCAGGAACAGGCAGCGGCTGGGCAGTTCCCCGAGGAAGTCCTCCTGCTTTTCCTCTGTGGTATCCATGGAGATGTATAGGAGCACCAGCTGGACGGAGCGCTCCACGTAAAACTCATCCGTCAGCCGCTTGAAAAAGTCCTTCAGCGTGGGGGCGAACTCCTGGCACCGCGCGCACTCGCCCGACCCGAAGAACAGCATCAGGATCCGGTTCTGGAGGCGGAGGATGATCTCTTTCTCCGTATCCAGCTCGTCCTTGTCCCAGTTGTTCTTCACTAGAACCTTCCCAAGGAAGAGGTCCACCATGATGCTGCCGGGGGGAGGAGAGGTGTCATGTATTCATTATCAATCCAGGACAGACAAATTACTTTCATTTTGGTATAGAGGAACCACCTAACACGCCTCACAGCAAGGAGGTCCTGGGTTTGAATCCCCGTCGGCCGGGGCCTCTCTGTGCGGAGTTTCTCCCCGTGTCTGCGTGGGTTTCCTCCGGGTACTCCGGTTTCCTCCCACAGTCCAAAGACATGCAGGTTAGGCTGATTGGAGAGTCTAAATTGCCCATAGGTATGAGTGTGTGAGTGAATGGTGTGTGTGCCCTGCGATGGACTGGCGACCTGTCCAGGGTGTATTCCTGCCTTTCGCCCAATGTAGGCTGGGATAGGCTCCAGCCCCCCTGCGACCCTGTTCAGGATAAGCGGGTTAAGGTAATGGATGGATGGATGGATGGAACCACCTAACAGCCAGTACCAGTATAGTTATGTACATTTGTGCATGAGCTGTGACCGTCAGGACGTTTTATGACCTTCCGTTGACCAGGCTGGTGAACTGCAAACTCAATTCTGTTTCAAAGTGATGCAATCAAAGAGTACAGGGATAACACATGGGACGGTGCAGCCAATCAGATACAGGGGGTGATTAGGTGGCCAGCTACAGAGAGATGGGGCACATTTGCTTATTTCATCCTTCCTTGTCTCCTCATTCCTAGACTAACCCGCTCCGCAATCTTCAAGGACATTCCAACTACCCTGCCATGGGATATTTAGTGACCACAGTGAGTCACCTAGATTATAAATCTCATCCTAAACTTGCCAGCCTGTTTAAACGGTTTTATTTTTGGTTGGCCAACCTGGAAATTCCCGAAACCAAGAAGGACACGATTAATGACATTGAGATTAGGTCAGGCGTGCACTGGAGTCTGGTCCTGGAGGGCTTGTCCACATGCTGGGTCAAACCTACTTAAACTAAGATATCTTAGTTTAGGTTTTCTGACAGCTCTATAAACCACACTGGTTCAATCATGTGCTTGAGAACAGTAAAATATTTACGATACACTTGCACTCTGCACTTGTAGCAGGTGCTAATACAGATGACAGATCAAAATGATCTATCTAACCCTGTCTGATGCCTTGACATCTTGAGGTTTTGTTTAACCAGGTGTTTGAATACTCCTGCTTTGATGAGTTTTGCATTCACATGATACGTGATGAAGGATGGGGGGGGAGGGGGTGCCTCATCAGAGCCAAGCAGAGGAGAGCCAATCAAAAGCCAGATTCCAGAGTGACATAACCTTGCAAGCTTCATTTGTCTGTGTCATAATGGAATGAGTGCCGCGATAATCTTGTTACAGGAACTGGACCATTGCCAATGTCAACAGAGAATATGGTGCTTGTGAAGGGAATTGCGATGTGCTGAGTAAATGTTTTCATCTAGATTGAAACATTTTGGGACTATATTTATTTGTTTCAAGTGCTACTGTGATAACTTGAAGATTTTCTGGGGATAAGCCACATCTTTTCCAAACAATGCCACGTGTTTTCTCTTAAGTCACAGAAGATCACGCCTCGATTTACAGTCGGCCAATACCCGCAGAGATAGATCTTCATAATCTAATAAACCTTTAATACACCTGGCCAGACATCCTCTCCTTGTATTTTTTGGTGTTGCAATCGGTCATTTTTCTTCATGAATCTGTAGATATACATACAGATAAAAATCCTTTGTTCTTTCAAAAAGTGTTGAAGATTGACAAGCAACAGTCGGTGGTCTGACTGGACAGTTACCTTCACAGTATGACGCTTCATAATGATAACATTTAAACCACATCTAGTTGTCCGGTGATTTTCGAGGTCTATGACCTCTAGTATCTGGAAACACCCTGAAATACTGTGAGCCAAATATGCTGCATACACAAGAATAACTAGGACGTTGAGCCAGAGATTGGTGCCAACCTCTGATGAAATTACACCTCAAAATAAATGCAAAGAAGGGAACGAGGGGTATAAGGTCATTATTATATTAATATATATTTTTTATTTTTACTTTATAGATGCTGCAGTTGAAAGCATGGAGCCTCTGTCAACTGGTATCTGTTAAATGTACAAACCCTGCCTTCTGGTCCTCTTGGTTGTGTCAGTTGTCCCAGGCAAGATCAGTCGAGCACAGAAAAGTATTTAAATCCAAAATAATTATAAATTCACCCAGGTCTGGTGAGTTGCTCAGGGTAAGATCATGTGCAGTGCCAGTGAATGCTTATCTACAAAGGTTGCCGTGACGATCATGAACCCAGGCGAACCGGGCACCCCAAACCAAGAGAACAAAAAAAGACAATGAGAAGGAATTACTTTCAATCAGTCAGTCAATAAATCACAGCATGCTTATTACTTGTTCCACCAATATTCCCAATAAAATCTGTTTAGTTTGTAACAGTTTTTGATTTGGAGACCTGTCGTGGGGGAACGTTCCAATTTCACTTCTTAATTATTTAATTAGCTAGTTCAGTCATATCCTGATTGGACAGTTGTAGAAGCAGACAGACTGCAAGGGTATCTTAAAGATTTTACTGTGCTCAAGTACAGGAGTAAGCCCACATAGTTTATAGAGCTGTCAGAAAACTAAAACTAAGGTAATTGGTTAACAAAAACCAGCACGCAGACCGTCTCTTCAGGACTGATCTTGCACCCCTTGAGTGCACCGAGCAAGAATGTAAATCCTGGCTGTGGGCCTTTCTGTGTGTTCTCCCCGTCAGTGTGGGTTTCCACCCACAGGCAAAAGACATGCAGGAGGGTAATTGGAGATTCAAAATTGTGTGAGTGAACAGTGTGTGGGCCCTGCGATGGATTGGCAGTCTGTCCAGAGTGTATTTCTGCCTTTCGCCCAATGCATGCTGGGATAGGCACATCCTGTGACCCTGGCCAGGAGTAAGCGGTTTAGAAATGGATTCATAGATAACAGTACTTAGTACTTAGAGGGTCTGTAACCACAAAACTTGCAGGACCAAAACATCAGACCCTATGGCATGGGTGGGCAACTCCAGTCCTAGAGGGCAGGTGTGTGTGCAGGTTTTTGTTTCCACCAATTACTCTGGCCAATTGAGCTAATTGGCCGTATACACCATCACTAGTTCACTCAGATTAGATCACAGTAAAACCATATCATACAGGGACACAAGAACAGTCTTTGACTGTCATTAATGCCTTCATCAAGAAATGTAGTGAAATATCAGATGATGTAAATGTTTTAATTTAAGTTTTACCAATTAAGTAATTAAGACCAGCAGTTGGCATGAGAACCAGAAACAGATACGGCCCTCATTGCCCACCTCTGCCCTATGGAGAGGTTGGGGTACCGGTCTCGACCTGATAATCTCACAGGGAAATGTCTCTATAGCCTCTGAAATGTATGCAAGGATGCCATTTCCACACGTGAACCCACAAGACTAATGTTCCTCCACATATTAACAAGGCTACTAAAGTGAAAATGGAGCCAATCTGACGACCAGCTGGGATGTCAACCTCCGGTCCTGATTGGCTGTAGAGTTTTTTTTGGTTTCTTTTACTCACTAGCAGTCAGTTTAGCCCATGGAAGTGAGCAGCGTGCACTCTTTAACCAATCAGCCACTTACTTAATGAGCAGCATGCACTCTTTAACCAATCAGCCACTTACTTAACGAGCAGCGTGCACTCTTTAACCAATCAGCCACTTAATTAAGCTGGTAAGAGCTGAAACACTGAAAAGCCACAGACGCTGTGGCCCTCTCTGGCTGCCCAGTAAGATGCCAGCGCTGGACGCTATCAGCCTGGCTCGCCTGGTGGTGAGCCCCGGGGTTCACAGCGATGCCCTGCTGGATCAGGACCGCACAGGACCACACAGGACCGGGGTCCAGGCTCCGGGAAACGCACTCTCTGCACACCTAACGGCACTCACCTGGTCTGAGGGAGCGTTCAGGACGAGGCGCGGCCCCTCTCTTCAGCTGGACCAGAGGTGCGACGTGGACAAACTCAGCAGTCCCTCTCTCTCTCTCTTGCTCTCTCTCTCTCTATCTCTCCCTCTCTCTGTCTCTCCCTCTCTCCTGTTCGCCTACCAGCTCTTTCCCACCGTCCTCTTCTCTCCGTCGCGTCAGCTCGACAGACCTTCCCTCCTTATCCCTCTCCTTCTCTTCTCCCCCTCTCTCTCTCACTCCGTCAGCTCACCCGTCCCTCCCCTTCTGTCTCCGAGTCTCTCTCTTTCTCCCTGTCCTCTCCCTCCTGCGGGTTGAGGCTGCCGTGCCTGGCGGTGTCAGGAGCGAGAAGGCGGCGTGCCTCAGGGGGGGCGGCAGACAGTGCGGGGGGAGGGGGGGAAGGGGGCACACGACCACTGAGCGAAGACGAGGAAGAGGAAAAATGGACGGAGGATTCCACCTTTAACGGTCACTTAAACCCAGGGATCAGCGTGGGTAATCCTCTCAGAGAGAGAGAGGGAGAGGGAGAGAGGGAGACAGAGAGAGGGAGATGGAGAGAGAGGGAGGGAGGGAGACAGAGGGAGATGGAGGGAGGGAGTGAGAGAGAGGGAGATGGAGAGAGGGAGTGAGGGAGAGAGGGAGATGGAGAGAGAGGAAGAGCGACAGAGAGGGGAAAGGGGTTCATGTGTAACATGAAAGTCAAGGAGAGACGGATGAAGACAGAAAAAAAAAATGGGGAAAGGTGTGATCTCCAAGGATTACGGCAGGGGGCTGGGGGGTTTCAGAGGGTTGTGTGTCTGAGAGTGTGTGTGTGTGTGTACACATGCGTGCCCGCAGAGCTTAGATAGTGATGAAGTTTGTCAGAAATCCAATAAGCCTCCTTAGCTGAAAATATCAAGTGTTTTTAATCTGGCAGAGAGAGCGAGGGCGAGTTAGGGCAGGGACTGAGAGGGAAAGAGTGAACGAGACAGAGGGAGAGCGATGCAGACGTTACCTTCAGGCCTTCAGACGTAGAGGAAATCTCCCGTTACAGCTCTTAAATTAGTCGTTAATTAAGCATAATTAACAGAGTTAAATGTCGGCCTCCCACTGACTTGTCTCAGGTTTTTGGAATCAAAACTGAAAGGGGAAGATTACAGCTCCTTCATAGTTTTTATCAGATTAATGAGATCATGACTTTGGCATAAAATTATCGCTTAACCGCCACTGATGATGGGTTCCTTCTTCCAGGAAGACACACAGGCCCTGTTTGTGCGCCGATCAAAAGGGTTTTTATTTTTAATTAAAAACCTTCAGTGAACTCTGCCTTCACCCCTGGCAGAACATAAGCGTGAGATTATCTATCTGTTTCTTTGAAGAAAGGGATACTATATTATTATATTATTATTATTTTATACTATATTATTATGGAACCAGCACAATTGCAGTTTTGAATTTTACTTAATGAAGCAGTCCAGCCATTCTCCGCTTTAAAAAATATACATTTTTTAATTATTTGGTGAGAAGGCACATTTTGGGGGAAAGAAGGGGGTGGGTTTGAGTAAATGAAATTCATTTTTTTGAATTGGCAACCCACCTCCTCAACCGCTTCCCCTGACTCGCCGCAGTTCACCTGCCGGCCACCAGGAGGAGTGTAAAACACTACAGTCTCACAACATTCTTGCTGGATTTTTCAGAGACTTGTTCACAGAGAGGAAAACCAGAACTCCAGGGATACAAAACCCTCTCAGAGTTGGGAGACCCCAGCTTGTTCCATGTTACAGAGGTCTTCACGGTCCAAAAATGAAAACACCTGAACCTGAACACGACTGGACCTGAGGTAAATAAATATCAAATAGACTCAACCCGGAACGGACCCGGGCCATTGCCCTATTAATGAAACTTTGAGTACACAAATGAGTGCGTGTCCGAGAGCAATTCTGTGTAAACAACAAATGACTGAGCAAATGAATGTGTGAGTGAGAAGGCCAGTGAGGACCTCTATCACGAACGTGCACACCTCATGTTTACCTCCTCCAGGGGGCACAGGGGTCTGCAGCCACACAGGAAGTGCCGTTTCACCTCACAGGAAAGGGGAACGAGGGGGAACGTGCTCTTCCACCCAATTCTGGTCCCTTTCTGTTCAGTTCTATAGATCTGGTCTCACACACACGCACACACACACACCGCCAAATCTAACTTATAACACATATAAAAAAAAAGAAACAGTTCAATCTGAAAGGAGGTCTACGTCACATCTGGGCTGAAGAAATGTCCAATTAAATCGTTGCTGCTGATATTCCATCTTGCCACCGTCCAATCAGGTTGATGCAGGCATTCTCTGGTAAGACCAATCGGATGGTTCCTTTCACATTGTAGTTGCAGTGTGTAAAAGGTGGATCAGTCCCAAAAAAATAAATCTTTCAGAAAATATTTCTTAAAACAAAGAAGTAATCTTTTAAAATTCAAGAAAATTAAAAAAGGCCCCCATCTTGCAGATACGTTTCACAAACCTTTTTTTTTTTTTTTAGGAGGAACAAACGAACAAAGGAGTGGGAGGACTTGTGTGTGTACCCAGGAAACAATCCCCGCAGCCCCTTGGGAGAAACACATAAAACACAAACAAGCCCACCCCTAAACCACCCAAACCCCACCCCTTTACCACCCCAATCCCACCCAAAATCCCACCCCATTGGTCTGTACTGAAGACACTACCCTCCATTCTGTCTGTCTTTCTGTCCATTTATCCGTCCCACACCCTGCTGTCCTCCATCTCTCCGTCCCTCTCTCCCTGCTGTCTCAATCCTCCCATCCTCCGTTCCTGTCCCTCCCTCTCTCCGTGCTGTCTCAATCCTCCCATCCTCCGTTCCTCTCCCTCCATCTCTCCCTCCCTCTCTCCCTGCTGTCTAAATCCACCGTTCCTCTCCCTCCCGCCCTCTGTCATCCTGTCCCTCTGTCATCCTGTCCCTCTGTCGCTCTGTCCCTGTCCCTCTGTCACCCTGTCCCTCTGTCGCTCTGTCACCCTGTCCCTCCGTCACCCTGTCCCTCTGTCACCCTGTCCCTCTGTCGCTCTGTCACCCTGTCCCTCCGTCACCCTGTCCCTCCGTCACCCTGTCCCTCCGTCACCCTGTCCCTCCGTCACCCTGTCCCTCCGTCGCCCTGTCCCTCTGTCGCCCTGTCCCTCTGTCGCTCTGTCCCTCTGTCACCCTGTCCCTCCGTCACCCTGTCCCTCTGTCACCCTGTCGCTCTCTCCCTCTGTCACCCTGTCCCTCTGCCACCCTGTCCCTCTGTCCCTCTCTCCCTCTGTCCCTCTGTCACCCTGTCCCTCTCTCCCTGTCGTCTCTCTCCCTGTCGCTCCGTCATAGCTCGTCTCGGGCGGTGCTGTCGAGGGCGGACTGCAGCACGTCGCTGTTCTGGGCGTCGGAGCTCAGCTCCTCCTGCTCCTGCGTCTTTCGCGAGTGCCCCCGGTCCCAGTCCGTGCGCACGCCCTCGTTGTCCCACACGGTGGAGGTCTCCGTGTCGCTGACGTAGCCGTCGTCGCCCGTGTAGTGGGTGGGGTACACCAGCAGGGGCTCGGCGGAGAAGGCCTTCAGGTCCCGTCGCTCGAAGGGCTCCATGTACTCAGAGCTGGAGGGGCGAACACAGACTCCGTCAGGGACACAGCGCAGGCAGGCCCTGGCCGAGTGCAAGCCGACTTTAGGGGGGGATTAACACAGTGAACTACAGAAGATTCTTCAGCTCGAGTTTCTGCAGCAACGGAAATTAGCAACGGATAAACATTAGGAAGTGTTATTTTCACACAGAGAGTGGTCACTGTGTGGAATAGCTTGTCAGGACATGTAGTGGCGGCAGAAACACTGAAGGCTTTCCACACCAGGCTTGATCCGGTGTTGGGTACTATCTAGCTAAAACTAAGCATTAGGTTTAATAGGAAAAGGTGAGCATTACTGGCCTGAATGGCCTGCTCAATTTATATTTTATTCAATAAATTTCAATATATTTTCAATTCATAATTGTCTCAAGACTAAAGAACATCTCTTCGCGAGAAAGGATGAAAAACTCCTTATCCTGTTCAGAGAAAAACTGGCAGCAAAACACACACAGTGAGGTCCGTAAGTATTTGGACACAATTTCAAAGGGTTGTTATTCCAAATTCACTTCATGTAGATGTACCCGCAAATTAAAGCTGACAGTCTGCAGTTTAATTTGAGGGCATTTGCATCCATCCATCCATCCATCCACTGAATCATGTAGGAATTACAGCCAAAATTTTATCACTTTCCAAAATACTTCAGCCTGAAAACATCACGATTATCATTTATAATTTATTATTTTCAGTCTTTTATTATTATTATTATTATTATTATTATTATCCTTTATATTGTTGTTTTCTGTACTACTCAAACTTTTGTACTCCCAACAGGGAAAAGGGGGACAATAAGAGGAAGAACTGGAGGAGAGAAGAGAAAAGGGGAGTGAGGCAATAGAGGAGAGCGGGGCTGGGCATGACAGGAAGTGACACCTACACAGGATGCTTGTCATAGATGACAGGAAGTGACACCTACACAGGATGCTTGTCATCGATGACAGGAAGTGACACCAACACAGGATGCTTGTCATACATGACAGGAAGTGACACCTACACAGGATGCTTGTCATACATGACAGGAAGGAACTCGTCCACCGGCAGCATCTTCCTCAGAGGCTCCACCGCCAGGAGCTTCCTGGCGCCTTGCAGTGACATCATGTAGCCCAGTGTCCAATAGGAGTAGTCAGCCTCCACAAGGCTGTGGATGTTGGGCACAGACCTCTCGGGGTGGTCCACCTGCATTCTCTTACGCCCGACATATCTGAGAGAAGAGTAGAATAAAAAATATGTGTTATTACTTACCGTGTTATTTATGAACCTATCATAGTTACAATAACCTTAAGCATTATGTTATTACAATTATTTCTATGCTTTGGATTACTGCTACTGGTTTTCCTGACAATAAAGTGTCACTGAAGACGAAGGAAATGAATTGAGAGAGGGAGTGACAGAGAGAAAAAGGCATTTATTATAAAATCTGAAATAGAAGTTGGAGAGCTTGGCTTTTGTACCAGATAATCACAAATAAGGTCATAATAATATAATCAAATACAACATTTTGAAAACCTATTTCACCTTTCCCCTGGTAAAATGTTTTGTTTTATTTTCCTAATTTAAATTAACACCGGCTCCCAGGTGTGTTTGGGTGCAGTTCCGGAGGGCGCCACTAGGTGCTGCACTCACATAAGGTCCCAGTCCAAGCCTTGGCTCTCCACCTCTTGCATCAGGTTCTGAAGGCGGCGCTTGAAGAAAACCTCAAAGCGAAGGTCATCCTCAATCACCAGGGAGGTCTTGAGGCCTCGCTCCACAATCTGCCAATGGAGCAGTCTGTCAGTCTCTCTCTCACACACACACACACAAGCACACACACACACACACACACACACAATGGAGACTCACACACTCACACACACACACACACACACACTCATACACACACACACTCACACACACACACACAATGGAGACTCACACTCTCACACACACACACACACACACACACACACACGCACGCACGCACACACACATGCACACATGCACACACACACACACACACACACACACACACACACACACACACACACACACTGGGGACTCACACTCTCACACATATACACACACACACGCACTCATACACACACACACACAATGGAGACTCACACTCTCACACACGCACACACACACACACACAAGCACACACACACACACACACACACACACACACACTGGAGACTCACACTCCCACACATACACACACTGGGGACTCACACATCCAGCCACCACCCAAGGTAGGCCTGAAAGCCTGGGCCTCGCCTGTTCTACTCACCTCCTTCCAGATGTTATAGTGGGAGAGGAAGCAGCCCATCTCCCCCTTGGTGATCGGCCGGCCGTGGTAGGGGTCGCTGTACCCTGGAAGCATCTCGATCCCCATGGCCTGAATCTGACTCAAATTCAGCGCTCTGACGGAGAGAGGGAGAGGCACAGGGAGAACGAAACGGAGAGAAGAAAGGAAGGAAGGAGAACAATAGAGAAAAATAAAGGGTGAGGAAAAAAGAGGGGGGGGGGGAAAGGTATTTTCTTCACTGTGTATAGGAACTAAACACAGCCAGAAAATATGCACACAGCCCGAGTAAATGTTAAGCTGTCAACGGGATATATCAAGAAATAAAAAATAGGGTACAATATATTTTCCTGTAATGACTACTGTAGATACTGTAGACTGGTATAGCATTGTTAGTTACAGTATATTGATCAATAAGGATGTATTGGTTACTGGAGACTAGTTGTTAAGGGTATAATTTCAGTATGTTGACTGGTAGGGTTGGACACAGTATAGTGAACTGTAATTGGATTTTCTATTAATTAGTATCAAATTTAACAGTTACATTTAAAAAAAAACATTTTATTTGAAAATCATGTAATCAACTGACACATACCAATCCATACATGTTCAATTAATCACATTTACAAACCACACAGATGAAAAACAATGGGAAACTAATCAAAAATTTATTTTCAAAGCAATAATCGTAACAATAAAAAACTATCTTCTCACAAAGTAGAAATGACCAGTAATTGGATTGGCTGGCTACCTGATTGAGTGAGTCATGTGTACCTGCTGGATGGCTGCGATTGGATTGGCTGGCTGCCTGACGTGACTGAGTGAGTCGTGTGTACCTGCTGGATGGCTGCGATTGGATTGGCTGGCTGCCTGATTGAGTGAGTCATGCGTACCTGCCGGATGGCTGCGATTGGATTGGCTGGCTGGCTGACGTGACTGAGTGAGGCGTGCGTACTTGCCGGATGGCTGCGATTGAATTGGCTGGCTGGCCGGATGGCTGCGATTGGATTGGCTGGCTGCCAGATGGCTGCGATTGGATTGGCTGGCTGCCTGACGTGACTGAGTGAGTCATGTGTACTTGCCGGATGGCTGCGATTGGATTGGCTGGCTTGCCGGATGGCTGCGATTGGATTGGCTGGCTTGCCGGATGGCTGCGATTGGATTGGCTGGCTGGCTGACATGACTGAGTGAGGCGTGCGTACTTGCCGGATGGCTGCGATTGGATTGGCTGGCTTGCCGGATGGCTGCGATTGGATTGGCTGGCTTGCCGGATGGCTGCGATTGGATTGGCTGGCTGGCTGACGTGACTGAGTGAGGCGTGCGTACCTGCCGTCCACTGCGGCGATGACCTTGCAGGCGATCTCCTGCTCGTAAAGACTGCGTAACATTCTCTCCCTCCGGTCACCACGGCGCTGCAGATTAATCATGAACACCTGCAGAGACACGCCCCTGTCAGCCAATCACTGCCCAGCCACGCCCCGGCAATCTACCAATCAACAACAAGACATGTCCTGTGAGCCCCACCGTTCAGCCAATCAACACCAGAATATGCCCTGTGAACCAACTCTTTAGCCAGTCAACACCAGGACATGTACTTTAAATAGAATGTGTGTGTGTGAGTTGCTATGCGTGTGTGTGTATGTGCATACACACCTGCGTGTGAGTGAGAGTGTGTTTTTGTTGCTTTTCAAAGCAAACTACAAAACTAAATATAACAGATAAAAGGTTAACTGAACAACTGGTCAACAACCACAGTGAATGCACTAATTAGTGACCATCTATCAACTGTACATTAATTGACCAGTGCTCTACTGATCCGCCATGACAAGCCCCTTCTTACCATTTATTCTTACCTAACCCCCCTCCCCCTCCACTCCTCTATAACCCTCCTGAACCCCCCTCACTGCCTTTTCGGTTGTAATGGTCTCTGCTAGGCCTTTCACACCGGTAAGGCTCTGGTTCCGGTTCCGAACCAAATTTCGACCGTTCAGACCGAAAATAAATTGGTTCGGAACCTGAAAAGTTGGTTCTCAGCTGGGACCAAAAAATAGTTGGTTCTTCCTCACAAACCGTGACATCATCAGTGGGCGTGTCATATTCTAGGCCTGCCTTGTGCATTGAGCAACGCCCTCCGTTGATGGAGGGCGGTGGAGCTTTGGTTCTGCTTAAACTGGTATGGACGTGGGCTGGTTCGCCAGAAAGCACCACGGTTCTGAGACTCCAGAAGCAGAACCGCGTCTGTCTGATAGCGGTATGTATTATGCGCTGTGCTGTGCTGTCACTGTGGTGGGCGTATTCACCGGTGTAGCGGTTTTATGTAACTGCATTCACCTGCTCCCTGGTGCAGAGGGAGTGAGCACAGGGGTGAATATTTTCTGTTGAGCGCACTCTCACACTCACACATGCTATTATGTATACGATTCAGTAACTGGTACCGGTTCGTATTTTTATGGAAGAATAACTGTTAAAGCGTATCTTGACGTGGAACTGAATTCACTATGAAGGCGATTGGATTGTTCTGAGGGCCTTTTTTGGGCTGTGTGCCTGTGGATGCCACACTCACCTCATCGAAGCCCATCTTGTCCGGCTGCTTGGGCTGAACTGGAATGTAGGTGGAGGGCTCCAGAGGGGGAGATCGCACTGAGGAGACAAGGACAAGGAGTTCAGGGAGTATGAAAGAGAGGTTATTATTATTAACATTATTATTATTATTATTGGTGGTATTATTTGCTGGTCCTGACCCTTGACCCCTGACCCCCTGGCTCACCCATGACCTCCAGCACGGTGTGCAGGAAGCTGTCAGACTCGTCCTGCAGAGTGCTGTGCGACCGGAGGGGCACAGGGAAATACCCATAATGCTCTCTGTTGCACAGGACCATCTGCACATCTGGAGGGGACAGATGTTGTGGTTAGTCAGGAATTGGCCGGGGCGGGGATTCGCCCAGTACGGCTGGGGAATGTCCCCTCCTCTCTGAGAAAAGCATAATGGGACATCTAACCCTCTGAAGAGAAGGTTGGGTTTGGAATGTTTGTTCAAAAGTCTAGAACTCCATGCTTTCTATGACCAGCAGTCATAGAGTTTTCAATTAAGCGGATTCTAATCACATTTGTGACCTCACGAACATCATCAGGTCCTCAGTCCTATCAAAAATCACCCAGCATGGCCCTGGGGCTTACCTGCCACGCGGGCAGAGTAGGCTAAGATGATGATGTCGTCGAAGGCCCAGGTGTAGTCGGGGTGGGGCGGGTAGAAGGCCAGCTGGCGGGAGGCCTCCTTCTGCAGGTCGATCAGGAAGGTGGAGTGCACCATGGGAACGGGAAAGCAGCCCCGCCTCTCACGCTTCCTGATTGGCAGGTAGGCCGGGGTCCGTTTGTAATAGCCCTATGAGGGAGCAGGAGAGATAAAATGGCAGGGACCATCTGAGACACACACACACACACACACACACACACACACAAATACAAACACACACACACACAAATACAAATACAAACACAAACACACACACACACCTGTAAGGTCATCCCACACCAGAAATTAGAGTAGGCTGCTCTGGACTCCAGCATAGGAGCCACAATAGTCTTATTCTCCCCGATGAGCTTCCATAGAACATCCTGATTGGTCAGCAGGTTGTCACAGTCCACCAACTGGAAAGAGGGAAGGGGGAAGAGAAAAGGGGGAATGTTTGGATTGGTCACAAGGCCATCACCACCAACCATATGTAGGTTATGGAATCTACTGGGTTTCCATGCATTTTTTTCCGTTATTGGACTCGGCAGTTAACGGTCAACAGGACGGCATGCTATCCATTGCATTAGGATGTTTTCACTGTCCAACAGCTCTTCGAGCTCTCAGGCTTCCTGCTCCCGGAAATATATCCGTTATAAAATTAAAATTTTCAAAAAAAGGCAATAATTCAATAAACAATATTATTGCTCTGATGCTGCTCCATATTGTATAATTTATTTGTGTACTTGTTGTGCCAGTGCTTTTCCAACGACCTGCTTATTCATGCATACGCACAATGCACAGCGGAATTAAACTGATTATCGCTTAATGAACGTGTTCACAGGCGCTCTCCCACTCCCTGTCACCAGGGGGCAGTGTGCTGCATGCAGGCCAGGAGTGGTCGGCCAGGGACAGCGGCTGGCAACACCCTCGTAATTGCACATTGGAAAAATAAGATGGCAAAAGCACTGAACATTCAGATGAATCAAAGTACAGCAGGGCTCTAATTTTAAAACAGAAGAGTACAGTGCTGAGTTCTCTCTCTGTCTCTCCTCTCTCTTTTCCCCAGCTTGCTCAGCTGAAAGCACCAATTTGGGAATCAAGTTTCATGCCCTGTGTCTTCCTGTGCATGAGTGTGTGTATGTGTTTCCTTCTAAACACGTCACATTTGAGTAACGCGGGCAAGCCGTTCCAACGAATCTCGGTCAGAGGGCACGGGGAGTTTGTGTATTGAATTCCTCCGTTGCTGGGGGGAAGGGTTTGGGAGGCGCACCAGGTAGTAGTCGCTCCACATTTCGCGGGCGGTGTCCAGGGCGGCCTGGCGCAGCTTCATCACGTGCTCGTAGCGCTGGTTCGTCCAGTGCTTCGGCCCCATTTCGTCCCCAAAACCCCTGAAATGCGCACAGTGAACACACAATAAGGGCTACTCGCACAATAAGACTCCACAGCAACTATCCAGCTAATAGCACAGCACAAAGTCGCACGTGTGTGTGAGATTTACACTGCTTCTTTATTTCCTTTTCCTGGGGGATCTGCCCCCTCCCTTTCAGCTGGGTCCCCTGCTCTGAGGTTCTGCTCTGAGGTTCTGCTCTGAGGTTCTGGACCACTGTAGCCCTGCTCTGAGGTTCTGCTCTGAGGTTCTGGACCACTGCAGCCCTGCTCTGAGGTTCTGCTCTGAGGTTCTGCTCTGAGGTTCTGCTCTGAGGTTCTGGACCGCTGCAGCCCTGCTCCACCTCTGGTCCAGCCCACGCTTCCACACATCCTGGAGCTACAGACGCTACAGACGCTACAGACGCTACAGACGCTCCCCCCTCCCCTCTGAACTTCCTGTCCCTTCATCCCCAGATTTCTTCCCGTTGGAGAGTTCTTTCTCACCACCGTTTGAACGAGGGTTTTACGTGCTGTGCTATTTGGGGGCTCAGGGCTGGTATTCCCCTTTTTCCAGCCCTTCTGTTACTCTGTCAGGCATCTTTGTGGCAGTCTTCTGTGAAGTGCCATTCAAAAAAAAAGAAAGAAACTGAATTGAATGTAATTAACTTTACCAAAAGCCAAAAGCCCAGCTCTAACTGCTGCCATTTGAGTAAAAAAAAAAAAAAGAGAACTTTTATTTTTCTCTCTCTCTCTCTCTCTCTCTCTCTCTCTCTCTCTTACTCTCACTCTCACTCTCACACACACACAGCTGGCAAAGAGACTATTCTGACTATTCAGGTAGATTTACGACTGGTATAGTCATTAATCTACAGAGTTACCTGAGGCAGGTAGTGTTAGGGCTAGCACAAAGTTACCTGAGACAGGTAGAGTGAGGGCTAGCACAGAGCTACCTGAGACAGGTAGAGTGAGGGCTAGCACAAAGCTTACTGAGACACGTAGAGTTAGGGCTAGCACAGAGCTATCTGAGACAGGTAGAGTTAGGGCTAGCACAGAGCTATCTGAGACAGGTAGAGTGAGGGCTAGCACGGAGCTACCTGAGACAGGTAAAGTTAGGGTTTAGCGCAGAGTTACCTGAGACAAGCAGAGTTAGGGCTTGCACAGATCTACCTGAGACAGGTAAAGTTAGGGTTAGGGCAGAGTTACCTGATACAAGCAAAGTTAGGGCTTGCACAGATCTACCTGAGACAGGTAAAGTTAGGGTTAGCGCAGAGTTACCTGAGACAGGTAGAGTTGCAGGTGTTGCTGGAGACTCACCTGGACTCCTCCAGAGGCCTCCACTCCACATAATGATAGAGGTTCTGTACCTGGATCAGCCAGTCCCGCAGGATCGCCGTTGTGTTGTCGACATTATGGTCTGTCGCCACCCTGGGGACGCACAACGAAATAAAACCAAACTGTTCACCTTGCAAACTACCTGCAAGTCTGCACACCTGTTCTACAATGCACATGTTCTATTAAACACCTGCACTGACACACATCTGTATGCTCACACACCTGTACTCGCACACACACACATACCTGTATGCTCACACACCTGTACTCGCACACACACACACACACACACCTGTATGCTCACACACCTGTACTCGCACACACACACACACACACACACACCTGTATGCTCACACACCTGTACTCACAAACACACACAGCTGTACTGTCACACACACCACTCACACACTGCACATGCACACCTGGAGCAAACACACATCCCCTCTCTCTTTGAGGAGTTGATCTTAACAAAATAACACAAACACACACAAACACACACACAAAGCAGAAGTAGGGCAGCAGTAGCCTGGGTGTGGTGTGCTTTTTATTGGCTATTTTTATTTTTATTAATTTTTTTGTGCTGATACGGGTCACGTAGGCAGAATAATGAAAAAGAGAACTTATGACGGGGGAAATGAAACTGGACACAGCGGCTAAAATCACAGCAAGCCCAGAGAGACTGATCCCATCAAGAGAGCCAGTCCACTCAGCCGAATGCTGAGGCATTGATTGCAACAACACAGGCCAGTCCATTCAGCCAAGCCCCGAGAGACTGATCCCAGCAACACAGGCCAGTCCACTCAGCTGAACACAGAGAAACTGATCACAGCAAGAGAGGCCCGTCCAGTCCGTTTGATATTTAAGGTACAAGATAACATATCATGACCCCACTCCCAACACTATAGGTGATACTAGCAATAACTATGGTCTTTTCAAAGACACAAAATAGCCAGGGTCCTTCAATCTCAAGAGTTATCGCATCAGATCAGAACAGAGAGACAACAGCAGCCAATGCTGAGTAACAGGAAGAGTTCAGGGAGAGCAGTCAGGTGCAACACACCTGTTAAGGGTGTAAGCACAATAATGAGTACATTTACACTGCAAAAAAGTGCCTTAGTCTTGTAAGGAGATTTTTTTTCTCCCAATATTAGTTAAGCTACTCAAGTGAAGCTACTGAAACAGGTCTCGCCTCATTGCTGATATTTCTGTTATTTAGGAAAAAAGTATTTAAGTCAAAATGGAAGACTAAAATACTTGCTAAGATGCACTTATTTAAGGGTATGAGTGCTCCTGAGCGTGGGACCCATAAAGCTCATAACACACCTGTTGCATTTGTGTAGCCTTCAGCTACTTTCAACGGCTGCATTGCCTGATGCATGGCAACTGGAGTAACTTCCACTCCATAGCTAAAACCAGATGCATCCACCTAACATTAACACCAGACCACACTGACCACTGACCACTGACCACCCGGACCTCAAACCACGTTAACCCCCAACCAGGTTAACCCCAGACCACACTAATGCCAGTCCAGGCTAGCCCTAGACCATGCTAACACCAGTCCATGCAAAACCCCAGTCCATGCTGAAAACATTCTATGCAAATAACAGTAATCCCTTACTGTGCTAATACAAATAAATTTAAACTGAAACCAAAACCGTTTGGCAGCTTTTAGGTGGTGTTTGCTGAATCATTTGTTAGAGTACACACAGCTGCAGCACCCAAATGGAAAGGGTGGAACTAAGGCTAGATTGCCATTTCAGCTGTTCAGCTGCTGAGAGAGGGAGAGAGAGAGAGAGAGAGAGAGAGAGAGAGAGAGAGAGAGAGAGACAGAGGGAGACAGAAGCAGCCAGCATCCAGCTGCCCTAGGTCACCAGAGGCTCTTCCTCTTAGCAGACTGCATTTTCTCAGTTTACATCACCGACAAACATCTCAGGCATATATAACATTCAGCTAAACACACATCTGCCAGCTCTGTCCAGGGTCTTAAACAGGACATGCAGGAAACCGGTCAAACAATATCTTACTAGTCGTAACCTTATAAGAACACTCACTTGCCAATATAATACACCGCACAAATACACAATACGGCTACACTGCACACAAATTCCATACAAGCATTGTTCGCACACAGTATAGTGGTAAACCTCACACACCACATTCATTAATAATATAGGCTAGTTCTGTTGTAGGAGGGGGGGAGTAGAGAGAGATAGAGAGGGAGAGGGAGAAAGAGAGAGAGAGAGAGGGGAGTGGAGTAGACACCTTCCTGTCAGCTTTGACCAGTCTGGCCATTCTCCTCTGATGTCTCTAATTAAGGCGTTGCTCACTGGATTTTTATTTTCCTTTTTTGCACCATTCTTTGCAAACTCTAGAGAGTAGTGTGCATGGAAATCCCAGGAGATCAGCAGTTTCTGAGATACTCAAACCACCCTGTCTGCCACCAACAATCATTCCACGGTCAAAGTCACTTAGATCACATTTTTTCCCCATTCTGATGGTTGAGGTGAACATTCTCCTGACCCCTATCTATGATTCTATGCATTGCACTGCTGCCACGCAATTGGCCGATTAACATTTGCATGAATAAGCAGGTGTAATAAAGTAAAAATGTTCCAAATAAAGTACTCAGTGAGTGCATATAGAGAGAGAAGGAGATGGGGGTTTCACACAGCCCTGCTTCATGGGATCAGCAGTTGTATCAGAGATAAAGGGGCACATACCGCGTGTGCAGTGCCTGTCCCAGGCCCCACCCTGACCCCACTGCCCCCAGAGCTTATTCACACTGAGCTCAAAATGCCACAACGTATGCCTCCCACTCTCACGCATGCATGCACACACACACACACGCACGCACACCCGCACACGCACGCATACACACACACATGCACACGCACACACACACGCACACACACACGCACACATACATACACTCACACACACGCACGCACACGCACGCACGCACACACACACACACACAGACACACACACGTACGCACACAGGGGATACACAAACACATACACACCCACACACATGCACACACACACACACACACACACACACACACAGGGGATACACAAACACACACACACAGACACATACATACACATACACACCCACACATACACACACACGCACGCACACAGGGGATACACAAACACACACACACATACATGCACGTACACACGTACACAAACACACACAGACACACACATACACATACACACCCACACCCACGTGTACACAAACAGGGGTGACTTAGTTCCGAATGAGGCGAGGCGGTGCTCTTGCTCGGCAGGGATGAAAACACACATCATCCGCTTCAGTCGCCCAGGAAACCCAACAATGGCTCCCAGAGTTCAGCAGGGAGACCCTTTCCCACAGCTGTCTATGTCGGGTGGGGATAAAATGCTCATGAACATTCCGTAATTTCAGTCGAGTGACACTCTGCTATCCGTACTTCACCCACACTGAGGAGGTGCTGCTGTCTATCTGTTACCCACACTGAGGAGGTGCTGCTGTCTGTCTGTTACCCACACTGAGGAGGTGCTGCTATCCGTACTTCACCCACACTGAGGAGGTGCTGCTGTCTATCTGTTACCCACACTGAGGAGGTGCTGCTGTCTGTCCGTTACCCACACTGAGGAGGTGCTGCTGTCTGTACTTCACCCACACTGAGGAGGTGCTGCTGTCTATCTGTTACCCACACTGAGGAGGTGCTGCTACCTGTCCGTTACCCACACTGAGGAGGCGCTGCTGTCTGTCCGTTACCCACACTGAGGAGGTGCTGCTGTCTGTCCGTTACCCACACTGAGGAGGTGCTGCTGTCTGTCCGTTACCCACACTGAGGAGGTGCTGCTGTCTGTCCGTTACCCACACTGAGGAGGTGCTGCTGTCTGTCCGTTACCCACACTGAGGAGGTGCTGCTGTCTGTCCGTTACCCATGGTGCACTGCGACCCGCGCGGCCTGTACATGTGTGAGGAATGTTCCTAAGCGCCACTGATAACGGCCGCCAGACAACGGGGGCCAGAGCAGAGACGCGCTCAGACTCGCCCCCATCAACACCCCCATCAACACCCCCAGGTGCCGTCTGATCCCGCAGACACACAGCCCCCACGGCAACGCCAGTCCCCGACAGACCATCGGCGAGATCACCATTCCAAAGGCTGCGTCGCTGCGGCAACATTATCGCTGATCTACGGTGGCTGTGCTGGTCTACTGCCGTAACGAGCTTGTCAGCGCTGAGCACGGCTGCGCGATGTATCCAATCACAAGGCCTTGTGGGGCAGCAAACAACCAAACAGCAGAGGCCATGTGAAACACATCCGGGGGAAAAAACAACGTCAACAACAACAACACAACAAACAGCACCGGTGCACAGCGCAGACCCGATGAGAGCCATTTAAACGCAATCAGTCTTCCTTTAAGACTTCAGCAATTCCTAATTTGATTGGAACATCATTAGCCATGTTATTGGGTTTTTGTGTGCTCATGGTCTCAGTAAATCGGGCCAAAGAAGTTTAAAGGGTAGGACTGGGCACGACAGTTGAAAGAAAGGGACTCAAACTAAGCAACGCAGCTAAAACACACATTCATCTCCAGCTGGGGTCACAACCCAGGTCCGAGACAGCCGCAGGGTGTGCTGCTTTTCCTTTTCAACTTAGAATCAGCCACCAATTCCCAAGAAACAAGATGGGCCGAGTGTAATGAAATGCTTTCACTGATAAACTAAGTGCTGAGTAGCAATGAAAGCCAGCACACGCTGCGGCTCTCCGGGAACCGGGTTGCCGACCCCGGTTCTACGGAAAAATACTGCAAATCGAGACAGATCAAGTGTGGAAATGCATCCCTCCCCCTCCTGCAGTGACTAGGCCGCAGCTGGCAGCGCCTGAGTGCTTCCTTGTGTCTGCAGAGCCCCACAGAGCCGAAGACTGAGGCCCTCCAGAGCAGATGTGTGGTGAAGGAAATGCCCTTCTCATTATTAACCCTGAGAGGCGTGAGGTCACAAATGTGTGGTTGGAATGTTCTCGACGGAACACTCTCATGCTGACGTCACAATCACTACTGGTTTTGGCCAATAGTGTTACATTAAAAATATTTTCCAGGAGAACCAGGATAATTGTTTTCCATGACTATTTCATGACTGGAAAACTGCATTAAAAATGTTTCCAGAGCGTGTGGGAAGCCTGCTACAGAAACTCAGTGGCAAGAAGAAAAAACTCTCAAAAAACTGTGGCAAGAACATCTCCCCAGGGGGAAGAATTCTGTGGAAGAACTTGGATACAGACAGAGCCCATCCTTCCCTCCCCTGCCCCGTGTCAACAGCTCCCAGAAAATTCCCAGCAGGGATTGGTCCGTTTCAGGATTTCATCCCAACCTCTGCCCATAACTATTTAATTAGCCCCACTTATTTGATCAGAAGTTTTTTTTTCTCCTTTTTTTGTAGAATCATAAGCTACAGCTGCACCAATATCAGCTGTAATCGGACTAGCGCTCCATTTGTCCCTGGTTCTGTACATTTCCACTGGCCCAGCTTCCAAAGTAAATATAACCACAGGAGATTATGCAGGAGACTGTTTGGAAACACAAATCTACAGCACTGATATAATAAAGGAGTCCTTTATTAAATAAATGTGCCAATTGCATTTAATTATGGACAAGCTTTGCCTTTCTGATTGCCTTTCTGACTTCGTATTTTGAGGCAAGACGCTTGCAGTTTAACTGAGGATAAAGGTATTTTAGCAGGAATTATACTGTAAATCGCTTTGGATTAAAAGCGTCTACCAAATGACTCAAATTCAAATGTATACAGTCAGCTAATATCTAGTTGATTCGTTCTTTTAGTTGCTTAGTTAGCTTGCTAGCCATGAATAAAGGTAGATGCCTTAACTAGATAGTGACCACGTGCTATTTCAGTAAATACCTGTTTTACAAGTAAATACATAAAAACCGATTGAGATGTTAATTGGTACAATTTTAGTGAAGCTGTACGGATGTGGTTAGTAAGCAAGAGTCAGTACAAATATTAATTAAGCTATACGGATGGGGTTAGTAAGCAAGAGTCAGTACAAATATTAATTAAGCTATACGGATGGGGTTAGTAAGCAAGAGTCAGTACAAATATTAATTAAGCTATACGGATGGGGTTAGTAAGCAAGAGTCAGTACAAATATTAATTAAGCTATACGGATGGGGTTAGTAAGCAAGAGTCAGTAAAAACCGAAAGTCTGCCCCAGACGTCCTTCCCTTTTTCAGTTCAAAAAAATAATTCTGGACCCACGTGAGGTTCTACTTGATTCCAAAATGTTCAGAAAACCATCAAAACAGAAAGTATTTTTGTGTTAGCTCAGGCAAAGCTTGACCATATGGACCACAAGAAGGCAGTAAATTAAGGGAACAGGTCCAGTGGATGTTGTGATGTCGTTACGGTTCCAGAGCATGTCCAGGAGAAAGCTGGGGAGGGCTTTTGAATCCTGATGGGGCTTAAAGAATGGCTGGTGCTTGCCTGTGGATGAAGGACAGTTTGTTTACTGCAAAAAGACAGTAGATGCACAGTACTCCTTGTGAGTTGAACGTGGCACCTAATACAGCAAGTTTAGAGTCTCATTCTCTCTCTTTCTCTCTCTCTCTCTCACTCTCTCTCTCTTGCTCTCTTTACTTTTCCTCTGGCCCTCATGGTTCAGGGCTGTGACACACATGCACACACACACACACTTATGCACATGTGCACAGAAACACACACACACACACACACACACACATCTGCATCAGTTTATGCACATGGACACAGACACATATGTGCATATGAAGACACAATCTCATACACATGCATACCATACATACATGATTCCAGGGACCGTGACTGACTAAAATATTAGAACATACATGTAGGAATTCCTGGGGTGGTGGAGCCCAAGATGACATTGAAAAAATAAAATAAAATAACTAACTACGACCTGCGGCTTAAATTAACTTCAAAGGTATTGCCTCGGTCCAAGCTCGCAATTTAGTGGCAGGACAAGGAGAGCATCGCTGGGCTGAATTGCCTGTTCTTGTCATGTTACTGTGGCGATTAACACTTTAGTTTGCAATACATTTGCAATACATTACCAATTCAAAACACTATATATAAAACACTATATATAAATGGTTTATGTGTTGCCTTGCGTCAAAGTCAAATGTGATTTTAGGGGAAGCGGTAGGAACAAACAATACAGCCCATTTCGCAGGGTGACGCAATTTCGCCGGGGAAAAAACACATAATGAGATTCCATTACACAAGTCAGAGACGGGAGCGCGTTTATGTAAAGGGGGAATATTCACATACGCTACAGATACGCACATATTCGTCACATATTCCGACAAAGTAGTCATTTTAAAAAGCAACATAATTTAACGTATTGTTCAAAACCAATGTGTGGTCAAACTTAATTGATTCGCATACACACTCTCGCATTGTAAATGGAACTCGCAGCGGACCACTGGCGTTTTAAATTCTCTTCTTTGAAGCACAAAACCTTCAGGGCACGTTTACGATGAAGGCTGAATCTTCATTTGTCGCTCGGGGGGACAGGAAAATGTTCTCCCTGCCCTCCAGAAACCTTTCATTGCTGGATTTACGAATGGAGAATCGGCAATGCTTCGCGCAGTGCCCAAGGGTATTTTTCTTTCTGCTGTTGAAAGGCATTCATTTTGAATGATATAGCTTTGGTTTGTGTTAAGAATCCGAGCCTCCAGTTCGCTCAAGAGAATGACAAACTGTCTCGAGGTATGCACTACATGACAGGAGCGTTGAAGGGATAAGTTTGCTGAAAGCCACTACAGTATTACCTTTGGACACGTCTCAACTCGACTTTACACATCCAATTGGCGACGGGAGAAGAAAGAAAAGGATGCTATTCCCTTCGTTTCAAGCATGGTGTCAAGGGATGGTTAAAAACATTCGGCATTCCAAATTAAGATCATATTGGAAGCTGGCTGACACAGCATAGCCTACAATGCGCACAATTGCGCATAAAACATTAAACTGAAACACACAGTAGTATATTGCACCCCATGCCATTCCGTTTCCATTCGTCCCTCTTACAGTAAAAATAACTAGAGTGCAACCAACCGTCACTCAACACGACAAAAAAGGAAGCAGTGCCCAAATCGAAATGTTCACTTTTTGATGAAAGATAACTTGTTCGGTAACTTGTGCATTGTTCCGACTCAATCCACCTAATAACTAACTAAGTGTGAGTATATCCGTTAAGTGTTATGTATGTAGGCGCTAGGTGCATGCATTCTTAGGAATTAGGCTACATACATTCATCAGTCTTGAACCCGTCACACCAATGTGATGACTATCACTAAACGCATAAAGCAGGCGATCATGTTCTCAAACGATAGACTGCCAACAAATAAATAACCACTAATGTTCGTATGTTTTCAAACACGTTGAAAAGACATACGCAGACATATCGTGGCATGACATATGCTTACCATACAGCAATACGGTCCTTCGGATAGTTCAAGCGATCGATGGTGCCCAGGAAATGCGGTAAAGAGTGCGCCGAGTTGCGGCAGATCATAGCGATGAGTACCCGAGGAGCGAGCAACGGAGATTCTGGGCTCCAACGCTCCTCGGAGAAGTACCCATGGATAGGCCGGTGAATGAGAAGCAACAGTACGGTGCAAGAGAGCAAGGAGAGTCGCAGCATTGCAGACGAAGAGCCGGAGAGGAGAGACGCTTCGACGCTGGCGAGGTAAGGCATGCACAGTACACAAGGATAACTGGGAATGGAACCTCTCAATTTACTGACCACAGACACAAATAATGAAACGCCTCCCGGTCTATGCTCCCGACAAGGGGATACAAAAAAGAAGAACACATTAAAGGGGATGTTCCCTCGTCAGTAAAAGGGGACGGTTTTTTTCATTCGCGGTATCATACGCATCGATGCAATTGATTTTGTCAATAAGGCAGTTATATTGGTAGACTACAGATCGTTTCTCAGTGGCCTACATATTAAAACACTTTATTGTCAAAAGGAAAGAAAGCAAATACATAAAAACGTGTTCCATGTAAAAATACATATCGGTAATAAAGAGTGCAACACTGACAAGCAAGTAATAACCAAAACAAGAAACATATTAGTTACAGCAAAGCGCCTCATGTCGGAGAGTCTGTATCCCTTTAAGACTGGAAACTACTGGAATGCCCCAGAAAGTTCTATGGGCGTCGCTAAGACCACCGAACTCGTTTTTTTGTCGAGGACGAAAAAGTATAGAGAACACGCAGAAGCGCTTGGACGCGACAACAGATCTATCAGATAAAGCATCGGCAGCAACAAAGCATCGTGTTGTGGACAGACTTTATTGACAACAGTGACACTTTGACGAATTAATGTAACATTTAAAAAAATGTAGCCTATTTGTTTTACAGGCGCTCTTGTGCCTGCAAAAATAATGCTTAAAACAAGGCTTGCTGAGCATAAGTACAAAAACTGGTCTGCTGCAGTCAGAACACATTGTAATTTCATTATATTAAAATACCACATTAAGCGTTGTCACACGGAGTGTTGTGTGGGAAGAATGAAAAACAAGCAAGTAAAACTGTCATTACAGCAATACCATACCCCATAGCGTACTCACAAAGCGACCTGACCTGAACCTCATTAAATCTTAGTGGCCTTAGCAGAGTCTGGTTTGAGGCTACCGGCGCTTTGCGTGACGTACAGAAATAATACAAATGGCAATGACTTCTGTGCGTGTGTGTGCTTGTGTGTGTGTGCCTCATTACGCAGCAAGCTCTAACTCCAGAAGCAGGGGTGAGGGGTGAGGGGTGAGGGGTGAGGGGTGGGGAGGGGGGGGAAAGTCTCTTTTGCTCTTTACACGTCCTCCACCAGTCGTCTGGCAGTCGGAGGGTTGCCGGTTCGATCCCCCGCCCGGGCTGTGTCGAAGTGTCCCTGAGCAAGACACCCAACCCCCCAAGTGCGCCTGACGAGCTGGTCGGGGCCTTGCGTGGCAGCCAATCGCCGTCGGTGTGTGTGTGTGTGTGTGTGAGTGTGTGTATGAATGGGTGGGCAATTGTACAGCGCTTTGGATAAAGGCGCTATATAAATGCCGACCATTTACCTTCAGAACAGACACTGTTCATGGCCCCGTGTCACCTGTGCCACACGCCCCACCTGTTTCATATTCCCCCCCCCACACCCACCCACACCCACCCACACCGTTTTGGCCGGCGCAGCCAGCCGACAAAACAATAACATGATAGCATCTACCCCAGCCTCTAGACAAAACTTTAATTTGATCTCTCAAACTGTTCTCACTGAGAGCACATATTTTACAGTATGAATTAAAGCAGAAACACATTCGATTATGTCGACATACTACTGACACCGAGTGTTGCTCGGTTGTTTTTATTTCTTAAAAACAAAAATCTTTTATTAAAAAAAAAATGCCATTTTTGTGTCAATGCTCAGATTTACAAACATGAGACCAAACATGGGAAATCCCTGAGATTTGTTCATGGAACATATCCCGAACCAAACCACGTACATGTATTCACCTGGAAATTATAACTTTCTCTGAATATTTGTGAAAATATTGAGTTATTGAGTTAAAATAGTCAATAATTTGTGGAAAGTTATTCAAAATAATTACCTGACCTAGTTCTGCTCTAAGAGTACAGAGATACATTTTCCAGAAATCTGAGTCAAAAATCGATTGCTTCGCTGAAATACTTTGGCGTTTTCAGGAATTTTACCAGTGTACAGTCACGGTGAAAGGGTAGCTGGTGGCAGGAAGAGGAAATCTTTCAGAAAGAGACATACGTCTCTTCTCCTTATTGTACCTTTGGCTTGCTCTAAACAGGGGTGTTCTCTCTCCAAATTCCCCATCTGTGTTCCCCCTCCCTGTAGCCCCACTCCTGCTGGGACATGCCCGTTGGGCCCTGGGTGTGCTCACTGGAAGCCCTGCCAGGGCAGGGGAAGGGGGGAGTCTGACAGCTGGCTGCAGTTCTGCAGGTGGCCACCGGGGGGCTGCCAGAGCTGGGGAAGCGGACCTCCAGTGACAGAGGGACACAGTCCTGGGGAAGGGAGTCTCGAATCACTGCAACAGAGAGAAATGACCGCACACACGAACACGCAAAGATACACACACACACACACACACACACAACACAAACATGCTCACAAACACACACAGATACACACACATACACACACATATACACACACACCACACACACAAACAGGCTCACAAACACACACAGATACACACACATACACACACATATACACACACACACCACACACACAAACAGGTTCACAAACACACACAGATACACACATACACACACATATACACACACACACCACACACACACATACACACATACACACGCACACATACACACACACATATACACACACACCACACACACACACACCCACACCACACGCACATATACACACACATACACATATACACACACACCACACACACACCCACACCACACACACATATACACACACACACACACCCACACCACACACACATATACACACACACACACACATACACACACACCCACACCACACACACAAAGCATAATTTAACCCATATTTCTGCCACTCAGAAAGAAACACCGTTCCACATTTATGTCATGTCATGGAGGACAGACCAGAATTGCTGTGACAAATCTGCTCCACATTGACCGACAGCGCCCCCTGGTGTACCTGCTTGGATCTCTCTGGTCAGGCTGGCCCTCAGCACTTGGTAGTATATGACGTTGGGGTGGAGGAAAGGGGTGTATTCAGGGTGACCCCGGGGGTGATAGTACTCTGGCTTCTGTGGATGGGGGCATGTTACCATGGAGATAAGATACACACTTCCATCTTATCTAATGGAATTCCTGGTTCTATAAAGGTTAAACACAGTACACATACGCACACAGACACACACACACACACATACACAGAGATACACACACATACACACACAGGGGCACTCACACAAACACACACACACACACACACATAGATACACACACAGGGGCACTCACTCAAATACACACACACACACATACACACAGACACATAGATACTCACACACACACAGACACATAGACACACTCATACACACAGACACATAGACACACACACACACACACAGACACAGACACACATACTCATACACACACACACATAGACACACACACACAGACACATAGACACACACACTCATACACACAGACACATAGACACACACGCACAGACACATACACACACAGACACACACTGACCAGCCAGTTCAGCGTCTTGATGAGTGTAGGTAGAGAGAGCTGGAGAACAGAATCCAGAACCAGCCTGGCCCGCATGTTCCTGAGGTCCTGATCCAACTGCTACAGAGAGAGAGGGAGAGAGAGGGATAGCACATGGGACACACAAACACACACACACACACACACATACACACACACTCCCACGCACCTCAAGCACTTGGTCTTGAACCCTGTGCAGGGCAGAGCTGAGCTGGGAGGGGTCGGTAAAAAAGCGGATTTGCACTGAGGGCAGCCGCCTGAACATCACCACCGCTCTGTCCATCAGCTGAGAGAGGGAGGGAGAGAGAGAGAGAGGGAGGGATGGGGGAGAGAGAGGGAGAGAGAGAGGGAGTGAGGGAGAGAGAGGGATGGGAGATAGAGAAAGAGAGGGAGGGAGGAAGGGAGAAAGAGAGGGAGGGAGAGAGGGAGGGAGAGAGAGGGAGAGAGAGAGGGAGTGAGGGAGAGAGAGGGATGGGAGAGAGAGAAAGAGAGGGAGGGAGGAAGGGAGAAAGAGAGGGAGAGAGAGGGAGGGAGAGAGAGATAAATACTGTGCATTATGACACAATGTAAAAACAGCTTATAGGGCTTAGCTCAGGGGTGCACAACTCCAGTCCTGCAGGGCCATTCTGTTTTTGTTCCAACCAATGAACTTAGTTTGACAGCTGTAGCACAGTAAAATCCTTAGGATACACTTGCAGTCTGTAGCTGCAGCTGGCGCTTATACAAATGTCAGATTGAGGTGTAATTGAGCCAATTAAAGGTACAATCGATAAGATTTTTGAGTTAAAACATTGTTACAAGACCATTGTAAATCCTTTCATTGAAAAAGGCTCAGTGACATGCTGACTCACCCTCTACCTGTGTTTATAGTTTACAGTCCCCTCAAAATATACAGTATACAGGACACTCTGTACCAAAACATTGTATAACTGTACAATAATAATTCAAGCTCATTGGCTGAAAGTCGGTTCTAATTGCCACAGCCAATGGCGTTTCAACGTCAGTGCGTTCACAGAGAAGGGGTGGGATAAACAGTGTTGTGGTTTGAGCGTGTTTGTTGCTGCAATTCCTCTCTTGACCGTTATAAGTAGTTTTCACATACAAGGAATTTGCTGTGGTTAGAGGGTGCATGCAGACAACACAAAGAATAGTACTAAAAAATAAACATAGATATAAAATAAAGTGGAATGTAAATATAAATAAAAAATATAAATAAATATTTACAATACAAGATGACACTGAAGCGAGGTATGTGAAGTATTATTAAAGTGCAAAATCTAAAGTCTATGATAATTAAGAGCAGAAGGTCTAAAGTCTATGATAATTAAGAGCAGAAGGTGGGGCGAAAGCTGATTGGCCCTCGTTGTGCACCCCTGGCCTAGCGGCAAATAGGCACAGGTCCCCTGTACCCCCCTCACCTGCAGCAGCGTGCTCTGGGCCTGGTGCACGAAAAGCCGAAGGGAGTCCCCATGGATCCCCCAGCTCGCCTGCAGCCAAGCCCGCCCTCCTGCGCTCGGCTCCAGCATGGCCAGGTACCGCGAGGCCCCGGCTGCACCCGGGCCTAGGCGGTCCAGTGGGCTCAGGATCTGGAACCGCAAAAGGCTGGCGTTTCTGCACGATCTTGTGTAGAATCCGCCCACAGTCATTGTCATGTGACGCCGCGTAACGGTGCCGTGTATCGATTGTACCCAGGTGCCCCGGATTAGCTGGCTTTTATGCTGGATTTAATTTTAAAAAAGCAAGCCGATCGTAGACCGCTGAATGCCCAGAAGGGGCTGCTGGTGAGTGATGAGACACCTCAGTCCTTGCCTGACCAAGACATTGATCTGTTAACCTATTGACATACACTACTGTGCAGAAGTCTTAGGCACCCTAGACTTTATTATATATATGTTCATTGTTTTGTGTGTGTTAGTATAAAAGAACACATTTGAGATTTCCAAACATTCATTTTCCAAAAGATTTCATTTTACAGAGACATTTTTGTATTTAATTTTAAAAAGTTACATATTACTGTAAGCAATTGGCTAGATTTTACTTAAAAACTTGATCAAGGCTGTCTGAGATCAGAAGCAAGGAGCCAACCAAAGTCTGCAGAAGAACTGTGGCAAGTTCTCCAACATGCTTGGAACAACCTCCCTGCTGATTGCGTTATAGAACTGCAGGACAGCGTTGGCTATCTCAGAGAAGTGATGCAGTTTTAACACCGAAGGGTGGTAAAAAATAAAAATATTGATTTGATTCAGTTCATGCCAAATTACTAAAAGGCAATGTAAAATGTATAGTACATTTATTTAGGACCTTTCATTGAATTATTTTTTAAAGAATCTTATCTATACAGAATGTTATAAAGGTGCCTAAGACTTTACTGTAAATGTCACCATTCCGTGTCGAAATCTCGGCCACCTCGGGAGTAGACTGAGTTTCCAGGATGAGAACAAACACGTCACAGCTGAACAAAGCAGCAAAGCTGAACATTGTGAACACCCATTATTCCGAGCATGCATGCGCGCAAAGTGACACTAATTATGTCGCCCAGTTATCCCAGTTCCAACCTTCCCACACACGCAGTCGACGAACCAAAATTACTTTGAATCGGACGCCGTTCCGGTCGGGGTGACATCAGTCAGCATTGACACACATCAGCAAGGTCCGCCCCATTTCCGCCTACCTCACGCAGCGATTGGCCGGAGCAGCCTCTGGCGGTGATGTCATCGCAGGTCTCCAGGAAGAGTTGCCAGGCGGCGGCGAACCCGTTGCAGATGGGCGTGGCCACTTCTTGGAAGGTGCGTTCCAGGAGGGGGATGATGGTGTGGGACAGGCAGAGGGAGATCTGGGCACACATGCCCTCTGTGGAGGCACCGAAAATCACATTACATTCATTCAGCATGCACCCTGTAAGTGTCATTTTCTGACAACTGACTCTTAATTGATTTTTAATTGACAATGTGTGTTACCATAAAGACAATCACGTGATTGAAAATAACCTTTTAGTTTTAATCCTTATTACTATTAGACCACTTTCTCATTAAGTGCATGCTAGGAGTCTTTCTCTGTCTCTCTCCCAGCAGACAGACAGCCTTTGACCTTAATGTCTCTGCTTCTCCTGGAAGGGCGTAGCCAGCTCTGCTTCTCCTAGAAGGGGGTAGCTAGCACATTGCGGTCTTACAGCAAGGTCAGCAAGGGGTATTCAGAAGACAAAACACTGATAAATGTTAGCTTCATGTCTTTTTGTTTTGATAAACTCCCCCCTTCTGGGTCAGAGTACTGAAAACTGTATATAAGTCTATGTCTGATTCAAATCAGAGAGCCGGTAAGCTCTCTCCCTTTCTGTTATTTATTTGCAAATAAATACAAACTCAAGTATAGCTATCGTTGTTTTTACTGGGATCTGTTTCATCAGACGATGCTCACCTGTGAAATGTTAAAAATTGCATTTTTCCCTGTAAACAACTCTTTACTAGAGCAACTTACCATGTAAGAGAACATAAGCACCTGGACCTGAGTTAGAGCTGCATTTAGAGTGAGCCTCAGTCCTGACATTTAGAGTGAGCCTCAGTCCTGACATTTAGAGTGAGCCTCAGTCCTGAGTTAAGCAGCAGTCTGCTTCAGCTGCATTCAGTGTGAAGCTCAGTGTGGCTGTACCTGTAATTCTGTGGGAGAGGCAGTCCCGTAGGGCAGTGAGCTGGTGCAGGTCTGACTTCACCAGCTTCTCCAGGAGGGGGCGCTGCTGTGCCAGCTCGTTCCTCAGCACCTTCAGCTCAGTGTTCACCTGAGCACACACCTGCCTGTACACCTCCACCTGCAGCTGGGGCACAGCGCAAAGGGACAGTGTGTGTGTGTGTGGGAGAGAAAGAGAGACTGTGTGTGTATGTCTGTGTGTGTGTGTGTGTGTGTGTGTGTGTATGAGAGAGAATGCGTGTGTGTGTCTGTGTGTGTGTATGTGTGGGAGAGGAGAGAATGTGTGTGTGTGTGTGTGTGTGTGTGAGTCTGTGTGTGCGTATGTGTGAGAGAGGGAGAGAATGTGTGTGTGTGTGTGTGTGTGTGAGAGAGGGAGATAATGTGTGTGTGTGTGTGTGTGTGTGAGAGAGAATGTGTGTGTGTGTATGCGTGTGTGTGAGAGAGGGAGAGAATGTGTGTGTGTGTGTAAGAGAGAATGTGTGTGTGTGCGTGTGTGTGAGAGAGGGAGAGAATGTGTGTGTGTATGTGTGTGTGTGTGTGTGAGAGAGAATGTGTGTGTGTGTGAGGGAGGGAGAGAATGTGTGTGTGTGTGTGTGTGTGTGTGTGTTTGTCTTGCCTTCATCCAGGTGAGTCTCCCCTGATTGAGCATCAGTCTGGGGAAGATCTGATACTGAAGATAGGGCAAGATCTCGTCCATAACCAGACTGGATAATACCTGAAAAAGATGGGCATTATAACACTCAAACCACACACCACACTCAGAAATCCTCTAACTCTCCCTCTCTCTCTCTCTCTCTCTCTCTCTCTCTCTCTCTCTCTCGCAAACCACACAACACACTCAGACATCCTCTAACTCTCTCTCTCTCGCAAACCACACAACACACTCAGACATCCTCTAACTCTCTCTCTATCGCAAACACACATTAGACCAGTGGTCTCCAACCCTGGTCCTGGAGAGCTACTGGGTCTGCTGGTTTTCGTTCTTACCCTGCAATGAACTATAATCAACTGCTCTAATTTAATTAATTAACTCACCTCACCTGGTTACCTGGGTCTCAACAGGTGCTGATTTTAAGGTGAAAACAAAAACCAGCAGACCCAGTAGCTCTCCAGGACCAGGGTTGGAGACCCCTGCATTAGACACACACATACAAACAAGTGCACACACACACAGGGACACACAGGGACATACACACACAGGACACTAGTCCCTCACCTCTTCCTCATTGCCCATCCCCAGGACCCCAGGCCCATAGGTGCCCCTCTCCTGCCTGAAGGAAAACACAGCCTCCAGAAACACTCTTGACTCAAAGGAGTCCCTTCGCTGGAGAACTGCAAAAGGCCATTCTTCCTCACTGCAGTGAACTTCAACCAAGTCAGCACCCCCGTCATACTTTCACTCATTCATTTATCCAGTTATGAATACATGTACATTTAGCCACTCAGTGCATACTCATACCCATCAAACAGAGCTCTTACAGTACCCACATTAAATCAGAGTTTCCCCTGAGTTTCATTCATAAAGCACCCACTCAATGTTAGCCCAAAGAAATCAACCGGTAAGCCAATTTCAGCCAATGATGTGGTTCCACCGGAGTCACATGACAAGGGTGATCTCTCTCTCACCTGTGCTCTGGTGCTGCACCGCCCTCCGCAGTAGCCGGGCCCACAGCTGCTGCGTCTCCCGCGATTCCACACACAGACACAGGGGGGCGCTGTACTGGTGCTGGATGAACATGGGGAACTCTGTGGGGCAGTCCCAAAATGGCACCTTTTCCCCGGGTCTCGCTGCAATATTCCAGCCCAATGCCACAAAAGTGACAGGAGCACACACACACACACACACACACACACATGCATGCACGTACACATGCACGAGCACACACACACACACACATACACCCTCACACATGCACGCACGTACACATGCACGAGTACACACACACACACACACACACACACACATGCACGCACATACACATGCACGAGTACACACACACACACACACACACACACACATGCACGCACATACACATGCACGAGTACACACACACACACACACATGCACGCACATACACATGCACGAGTACACACACACACACACACACACATGCACGCACATACACATGCACGAGTACACACACACACACACACACACACACCCTCACACATGCACGCACATACACATGCATGAGCACACATACACAAACACATACAGACACGTGCACACATGCGCACGCACACACAGACACACACACACATGCATGTATGCAGAGAGAGAGAGAGATGAAGAGAGAGGAAGAGAGAATAAGAGAGATAGCATGACATAATTTATCCATAGCAGTTAAATTTAATTTTTTTTTTTTTTAACAATCTACAGTACTGTGCAAAAGTCTTAGGCACCTGTATAACATGCACAGATATGTATAACCTGCACAGATAAGATTCTTTCCAAAATAATACAATGAAAAGTCCTAAATAAACGTACAATACATTTTACATTACATTTCAGTAATTTGGCAGAATAGTTAAAAACTGAATCAAATCAATATTTTTTATGACCACAACTTCAACGTTAAAACTACATCACTTCTCTGAGAATCAGCAGGGAGCTTGTTCAAAGCATATTGGAGAACTAGCCACAGTTCTTCTGCAGACTTTGGTTGGCTCCTTGCTTCTGATCTCAGACAGCCTTGATCAACTTTCAATTGCTTACAGTAATATGTTACTTTAAAAAAAAAAAAAAACATAAATATATATAATAAAGTCTAAGGTGCCTAAGTACCACACACAGTACTGTATATTTTTCTAAAAACAAATGTCACTTGAATGAATCTGTCAACAAAGACCCATCTCCATTCAAACTAAGGACACAAGATGGGTTGAATCGCCTGTCCTTAAAACCAAACATTGAAAAACCAAACAACATATCAACAGATCAGAGCAGACGCGGCAGAGTTTTTTGTTCAACCTGAGACGTGTCGACATGTGTGCTCCACTAGATGGCGATGTTCCTGTACGGTGGTGCAAATTTGGCAGCCAGTGAGGATTAAATCCCTGTGGCACTCCCAGCCTCCTTCAAACACCTGTAACACACACCACACAGCTGGATACACACCTGTACACAAACACACACCACACACCCCACACACAGCTGGATACACACCTGTACACAAAAACACACCACACACCCCACACACAGCTGGATACACACCTGTACACAAACACACACCACACACCCCACACACAGCTGGGTACACACCTGTACACAAACACACACCACACACCCCACACACAGCTGGATACACACCTGTACACAAACACACACCACACACCCCACACACAGCTGGATACACACCTGTACAGAAACACACACCACACACCCCACACACAGCTGGGTACACACCTGTACACAAACACACACCACACACCCCACACACAGCTGGGTACACACCTGTACACAAACACACACCACACACCCCACACACAGCTGGATACACACCTGTACACAAACACACACCACACACCCCACACACAGCTGGATACACACCTGTACACAAACACACACCACACACCCCACACACAGCTGGATACACACCTGTACACAAACACACACCACACACCCCACACACAGCTGGGTACACAACTGTACACAAACACACACACACCAGAAACATACACCACAGCAACTCCATGTGCGCCTGTCGATGCACACACACATCAACACAAACAGCTAGATACTGGACACACACACGTATGCGCACGCACACGTACAAACACATAGATACACGCAAACACATACACGTGCGCACACACACACATTCACACACACATGCACACACACATGCATGCACGCACACACACACACACACTCTCACACACTCACATACACATGTGAAGGCACACACATACACACACACTCCCGCATGCACGCACACACACGCACACACGCACACACACTCCCACATGCACGCACGCACACACATACACACACACTCCCGCATGCACGCACACACACACACACACACACTCCCACATGCACGCACACACACACGCACACACACTCCCACATGCATGCACACACACACACACACACTCCCACATGCACGCACGCACACACGCACACACACTCACACACCTCTTTGGAGTCACGGCACTCCACTGCAAAGCTCCTAGTGATCTGCAGATGGCGCTGTCTCCACTTTCCATCGAGATACTGCAGCAGTGTCCCCTCCAGCATGACCTCCCCCCCTGCTGCTGAGTCCTGGGACCGAGAGGCAACAAGGGAAGATGCTTTTTAAAGATGAATGGGGTCTCTTACATGCACTTCCTCTGTGGTGTCTCTACAGGAAGTAGAACTTGTATGCATCTACACCCGAGCGATTCACAGGAAGTGGATCTCCTGTGTGTCCATAACAGACTGACTCACAGGAAGTGGATCTCCTGTGTGTCCATAACAGACTGACTCACAGGAAGTGGATCTCCTGTGTGTCCATAACAGACTGACTCACAGGAAGTGGATCTCCTGTGTATCCATTACAGACTGACTCACAGGAAGTGGATCTCCTGTGTATCCATAACAGACTGACTCACAGGAAGTGGATCTCCTGTGTATCCATAACAGACTGACCCACAGGAAGTGGAT